>NC_142940.1:54560409-54572909 GCF_046866305.1 Octopus bimaculoides | reverse complement strand
TCTAAGTGCTTGCGATACACAGTCCAGGTTTCGCAAGCACATAATAAAGAGGTTAAGATACATGTATTGTATACCTTAATCTTTGTCGCAGTGGAAATACCATGTCTAGACCATAGGCGGTCTTCCAGTTTGCCAAAAGCAAAACTGGCTTTCTGAATGCGTAGTGATACTTCATCAACAAGATTCACTGATGTGTTTCGTGTGCTCTCTAAGTAAACAAACTTAGAAACCACAGAAAGTTTTCTTCTATACACGAAGATACCAGGTTCTATGTATGGCATTCCTGGTGCTGGCTGAAACATGACAACAGTTTTGGTTAGATTTATGGCTAAGGCCAAGTGCCTCACAAGCCACTGAAATTACATTAATAAGATTTTGCATGTCCTCCTCAGTATACGTGACAATATCACAACCATCTGCATAGAAGAGGTTTCTAATATGCGTTGAGGAAGTCCTTGACTTAGCTGACAGTTTTGTGATGTTAAAGAGTTTTCCTGTTGTGTGATATATGATATATATGCCTTCATAGGAGCCTTTGAAAGCCAATTGAAAAACTATAGTAAAATAGAGGGTGAAGAGAGTGGGTGCTAGTCTGTCGCCTTGTTTTACCCCATTCGTCACAGAGATAGGTTCCGAGAGCCTTCCATCAATGTTGATCCTTACTTCCATGCCATCATGAAACTGCTTCAGAATAGTGAGAAACTTTACCGAGCATCCAAGTCTCCTCAAGATCCCTCACAAGGCAGTTCGATTGACAGAGTCAAAAACCTTAGTAAGATCAATGAATATCTGATAACGCCTTATTTGCTGTTCCACGCACACAAACTTATTTAGTTTTACGAATCTTATTAACTTATTTTTGCCAATTCATAACAACACTAGTTTCTTTTCTATTTCCAGTCATAGGAGTGTGGCCATGTTGGGGCACCGCTTTGAAGGATTTAGTGGAACAAATCGACCGCAGTACGTACGATTAAGTCCCGTAATTATTCTGTCGTTCTCTTTTGCCTCACACACACATATACACATATGCATACATACAGGCGCACACACATACACACACACATATATTCATATATACGACGGGATTCCACACGGTTTCCGTGCACCAAGTTCATTCACAAGGATTGGTCGGCCTCGAGCCGCACAAGAAAACACTTGCCCAACGTGCCATGCAGTGTGACTGAACTCGAAACCTCGTGGTTACAAAGTGAACTTTTTAACCATGCAGCCATATCCCCTTCATAGTATTAATTCATTTTGTAAAGTAGTCAGCTGACAGAATCGTTAGCACGCTGGACAAAATGCTTTGCGGCATCTCGTCCGTCTTTATGTTCTGAGTTCAAATTCCGTCGAGATCGACTTTGCCTCTCATCCTTTCCGGGTCGATGAAATAAGTACCAGTTGAGCACTGGGGTCGGCGTAAGCGATTTATCCCACTTCCCCCAAATTTCAGGCCTTGTGCCAAGAACAGAAATGATTAATACATTTTATAGGATATCCTGTTGGATTAAACCACGAACAACCGAAATGTATGGGTTGCACTTGTAAGCCTGCTGACACATTAAAAACGTTGATTGTTAAAATAGGCTGAGAAATAAATAATGATAGAAATGAAATCGATTAAGCGGTTGGAGGCGTTATTGAATGAATTGACGTGAAATAACAAGACAGGTTTTAAGGAGTCTTATTTGATTTGATGTCGTCTGCTAAACACACTAATGTGACCCCAGTTGATAAATGAGAAATATTCACAATGAACACATGTCCATTAGTTCTAGTTCAAAAGCTGCAAAGTAAGCGTGAGAATAAATCCCGTAGTTGTTGACATAAAGTGTTGTATAGGTGACAGCTTCCGTAATGGTGATTGTGTAGACTCTTTGTTGGTCCTCCCCACATCCAATGTCGTCATTTCTGCAGCTAAACACCAAAGCATGTTCAGCTTTCTTTTCTGTTCATTCGTTTACTGATGGATAATTTGCTTCATATAATTTTTTTTCTATCGGATTTTCAATGACAGGATACCCATTTTTCAACCTTCAGAAATAATGATAATAAAAAAAAAAAGAACTGGAGAAAAATACATAAGACTTCTTTGGTCGTTTAAAACTTTCTTGGCAAATACAAGGAACTCAATAAAAAAATATAAATAGGAAGATAACATAAAAGTATTAAATTCAACATCATCTCACTGCAAATATATTATAAGCATTTCGTAGGGGTAAACAATGCATGATCTATTTTATAGTAAGCTTTGAGCAGGGCATCGACCCCAGTATTCAACTGGTACTTATTTTATTAACCCTGAAAGGATAAAGGCAAAGTTGACCTTGGCGGAATTTAAACTCAGAATGTAAAGACGGACGAAATGCCGCTAAACATTTTCGTCCGGCGTGGTTGCGATTCTGCCAGCTCTCTAATCTATTTACTGTTAATATATTATGGCGGCGAGCTGGAATCGGGGAAAATGCTTAGCGGCATTTCATCCGTCTTCACGCTCCGAGATCAAATTTCGCAGAGGTCGACTTTGTCTTTCGTACTTTTGTGGTCGATAAAATAAATAGCAGTTGAGCATTAGGGTCAATGTAATCGATTTAATCCCTTCCCCGAGATTGCCAGCCTTGTGCCAAATTTTGATACCAATATACTGAGTTAAATTAAGGTAGCGAGCTGGCAGAATTGTTGCCAGTCTTTAGGCTCTGAGATCAAATTCCTCCGAGGTCGGCTTTGCATTTCATCCTTTCAGGGTCAACGAAATAAGGATTAGTTGATTACATCGATCCCAGTAATTGCTGACATCGTGACAAAATTTGAAACCAGTATACTAATAGTAATTGAAGAATGGCAATATCGAGTTCCTCTACTGGTTAAAGGAAAATTTACTCTGTCGCTCTAAACTACATGTTTACAGGAATGTCTTGAAGTCTGTATGCAAATTGTTAAAAGGAAGGCGAAAACAGTTTACGTCTATTTCTACGAGAAAACTACATAGCATGCATTGTATCTAATCTCAAGTAATCTGCAGCTAAATTTTCCCCAAAATATAAAGATTTAAAAACGAAATGAAGCAGAAGGGAGTTAAAATAAACAACGTTTGAAGTGATATTACAATAATAACTTAATCCGACCAACCAATTTATCGAGAGATTTGGAATCTGAAACAGAAGCACAAAGACCACAGTGTTTGATACATTTCGACATTTGGTTGCATATTTCCAAGTTGTTCATCTGTGAGAAGTGAAGGACATCATAGTGGAAACTAATACAAAAACGTTCTAACTGCGCTGCTCTCTTTTAAGATGAGATCAAATTTAAAACTCTGATATTCGGAGACTATCTAATCTTGAAAACTCACTTGAAATTTAAGACTGTGTTGTTATAATCAGTTGAGCTGGGAATATAGTCATTATAGCAACTTACATAAATGTGATTTAGTAATAATAATAATAATAATAATAATAATAATAATAATAATAATAATAATAATAATAATAATAATAATAATAATAGCAACAACAACAATAATGATAAAAGTAATAATAATTGTATGAATGTTCGTCACAATAAAAACTTCAACATTTTTTCCTCACTTATTGTGTATTTGTTAAAGCATTTTTGTCCTGGAAGAACCAAAGGGATTTGAAAAGAATCAAAACACTCATTGATGCATAGGCCTTTAGACATGCGTACAATCTATGTACACACACAAACTCACTCTCACATACACACGCATACACATACACACATATACATATACATACATATATATATATCGAGAGAGAGAAGTATATGTACAGATACATACATATATACATATACAAATACATAAATGTATACATAGACATACATTCATACACATGCACACACATATACATACATATATATGCATATGTATATATATATACATACATGTAATTATGTATATGTATACATATCTAAATGCTTACGTTACATGTGTGCGTGTGTGTGTGTATAAAAGTCCTAGCGTCGATTTGTTCGATTAAAACCCTTCAAGGCGGCGCTCCAGCATGGCCACACTGAAATGACTGAAAGAAATAAAAGATAAACACACACATACGCACACACATATATATATATATATGTTTATATATATATATATATATGTGTGTATATATATATATATATATATATATATATATATATATATATATATATATATATATATATATATGTGTATGTATATGCATATATATATATATATATATATATATATATATATATATATATATATATATATATATATATATATATATATATATATTGTGGAGGCGCAATGGCCCACTGGTTAGGGCAACGGACTCGTAGTCGGAGGATTCCCAGACCGGGCGTTGTGTGTGTTTATTGAGCGAAAACACCTAAAACTCCATGAAGCACCGGCAGGGAGGCACCCCTGGTGTACTATTTCGCCCCAACTTTCTATCACTCTCTCTTACACAGTTGCTTGACTTGTCAGGTTTGATCAAGGGTTTAAAAATAATGTATTGAATCACTAGCAATATCGAACGTTCGCTGTAATTACAAATATTTTCTGGTTGCTACCATAAATCTCTTGATATACTAAGATTTTCATTGAAATAATAGGGCGTAATGTGAACTAAAAATATATAAAATTAACGCACAACTCATGTTCTTTTGGATGAAATATTTATTTTGCATTTTAAAGACATTACGGAAAGCTGTTCAAGCAAATAATCAAACATATATAATGATTAAAGGTATTATGCACACGCACAAAAACACACAAGGCGTATCCTAATAAACATACACACACACAGAGGCGCATACACACACGCACACACACATACGTTTATGTATCTGTTTTGCAAAATTCCTGAAGTCAAATTGTGTGTTGAAACGGACATTGTAATATTTCGGAATGGTCACTTTTTCTTGGTCAAATAAGCACACGAACTACATATATTCGTTCTTCACTCTAAATCTATTATTGTTCTTATTTTTATGTCTCATGTCTGCAAATCTTTCCTCACACATCCTGTGACCTCTTCAGCGATTCTCCACCATAAGTGTCTCCTCGACTAAACAGAACAGTAGGAGACACGTGACGTACAGAATATCAAATTTAATTGTTATTCCTTATACATCATTTTACATGTCATTGAAAACCAGATTGATATCCCTTCTGACGACACGGAAGGGTTTCCAGCAATTCAAGGAATCTAGAAGAGTTAACAAAACTCCCGAGTATCTCCTGCAATTTCTGTGTGGGGCAAAGCTTTTCTGATGTTTATTTTACCCATAAACCACATATGTAAATACTAAGCATAAAAACCTACTTGTTATCATTAATCCACCGATTTTACAGCCACCACAACGCTCTTTTAGTGAGCAGTGGTATGCTCAGAAAATATTTATGTAAGAATACATTTGGGTTCAAATGTAAATATTATCTGAAGTTGCGTGTTCTTTCTGGAAAAACAAAAACAAAACAAAACAAGGCATCGGTAACAAAAGACAAAACTTTATTCAAAGGAAACCTTTGATTTTTCAGAAATGATATCTTAATATTTGACGTAAAAAGATGTTTTTTCCCTCAAATATTAATGTCGTGAGTTTAGTGAGCCGACACACAAATACTTTTCTACCGCTGCTCTTCATACGAAATATTTTCTGTTGGGAACATTTTACACTCCTTTGGATATATAAACCAAATCTTCAGTTTGTGTTCATATCCTTTGTATTTTTCTAGTAAGTCATGTGCCAGTAGATGCAAAATGATGTTTTTGTTGTATCCAACTTATATATTGTTCCTCTGAGAACTCCATGATATATCATAAAGAACGTCCCCTTTAAAAGGAATTTATTTCAAACCTTTATTTCAACATACGCATGCATGAATACACCCTGAACCTAAATCACATAGATATACATTAGTACTGCATTGTTTGACATATTAACAGTAGCGTCGTAACACTTGAGGAGTTGCGATTAATGTCTAAATCGACCCCAGTGCTAAACTGATACCTACTTTATCGATTCCGATAGGACGAAAAGCAAAGTCGATCCCGGTAGAAGTGGAACTCAGAACGAAAAGACGGACGCAATGCTGCTAAGCATTTCGCCCAGCTCGCTACCTTAATCACTATTAAATATTGGTTTCAAATTTTGGCACAAGGCCAGCAATTTTAGGGGAGGAGTGAGTTGATTAATTGTACCCCAGTGCGCAACTGGTACATACTTTATCAATCCTGAAAAAATGAAAAACAAAATCGCCCTCGGCGAAATTTGAATTTAAAATGTAATGACAGACGAAATGATCCGAAGCATTTCGTCCGGCGTGCAAACGATTCTCCCAGTGTACTGCTTTAATCACTATGAAATATTAAGATATTCTTTTCAAATCATTGTATATCTTTAGGAATTCTGACCTTCGTTATGTCCCACGTTTCTATTTTGTGAACATAAAACGACTAACCCAATTTTTAAAAGCAGACAGCAGTAATAAATTCTGTGTATTTGTTTACGGAGTATATAAATACATTTAGATAACCTTATTACCATATTTCGTATGTTATTTTTGTTGTTGTTTGTAGTCTGTGTGTACATATGTGTGGGGGTGACTTTATTTCATGTCAAACTCTTCTTTTCTTCGACGCATTTCTTTACTTAAGTTAACAAGTTTCCCATTGCATCATTGACAATCCTTTGTGTACAAAACCGACCGCACAAAACTTTGCACCTCTATTCCATGTTATTTCAGTTTGTTCACAAAGATTTTAATTTTTAGAGTAGTGCTCTTGGAAAAAAATTTTTGAAACTGATGGAAGTGCGAGAGCAGAAATAAATATCTTATGTTATATTCTTTTCTACTCTAGGTACAAGGCCCGAAATTTTGGGGGAGGGAGCCAGTCGATTAGAACGACCCCAGTACGCAACTGGTACTTAATTTATCGATTCCGAAAAGATGAAAGTCGACCTCGCAGGATTTTGAACTCAGAATATAAATGACAGACGAAATATCGCTAAGTATTGCGCCCGGCGTGCTAACGTTTCTGCCAGCTCGCCGCCCTAAACACTCGAAAGGGAAATTGTATTTCTAAGCGGATGTTTAAAATTTTTGGCACAAGACCAGCAATTTCGGGAGAGTGGAGAAGTCGATTACATCGACCACAGTGCACATCTGGCACGTATTTTGTCGAACTCGGCGGAATTTGTACTCAGAACGGAAAAACGGGGAAAAATGCCCGGCGTGCTAACGATTCTGCCAGCTCGCCGCCTTAAAGACAGACATTAAATACTGGCTTCAAATTTTGGCACAAAGCAAGTAAACTCGGTGGGGTGGTTGCATACGGAAGAAATGCCGCTAAGCATTTTATGTGGTGTGGGAACGATTCTGCCAGCTCGCCGCCCGACGAACATTAAATATTGCAAAGGTTTTTTTTCCAGTTGACACTTGAGAACTAATAAGCTATAATGTTGGTCGTTCGTGAAACGCACAGCAAATAAAGTTAGCTATAAGAAGGTGGCGGGCATGTTTCTTACTTCCCAATGAAGAACAGTATTCTGGTGTTTTAAATACTTTAAGAGCTGAAGAAGTAGCTTTTAGTAGATTTAATAGACATATCATAAAACAAAATACAAGTATGAGTGATGGCTTAATATCTGTGTAATACTAAATAAAACAACTAATGATTTAACGTATAGATATAATGAAAGTGCAATAGAGGTAGATATTGTATAGCTGTGATGCTATACTATAATATAATATGACCCGTTTAATATGACCGGTTTAAACCGACAGTTCGCAAAAGAGCAAGGCTTGTTTCTCTGGATGCATGCAATTAGTCAAACGCTGTCGAACTAAACCACATTCGTACTAAAAACATTTCTGCATAACAAGACAGATAAAGTAATAAAAATAGCAAAAGATAAAATAATTAAACGATAAATATAAACCTTAACTAATTTTAACAATTAACCGAGATATCCATTTCATAAAGATTTTCTTTCTTTCTTTCTTTCTTTCTTTCTTTCTTTCTTTCTTTCCTTCCTTCCTTCCTTCCTTCCTTCCTTCCTTCCTTCCTTCCTTTCTTTCTTCTTCCTTTTCTTTCTTTTTTCTTTCCCCCTCTTTCGCTATCTATCTATCTATCTATCTATCTATCTATCTATCTGTCTGTCTGTCTGTCTGTCTGTCTGTCTGTCTGTCTGTCTATCTATCTATCTATCTATCTATCTATCTATCTATCTATCTATCTGCTTGCCTGTCTGTCTGTCTGTCTGTCTTCGGGCTTTGTGCCTAGAATAGAAGAGAATTTGTGTTGAAAAGAAAAAAAGAAGAAAAATAGAAGCACAAGAAAAACAACAGTGAAATACTTTCACTTTTACAACAGAATTCCCCTTCAAAATAAATAGTTTCATTTTAAAGCACTTCATAGGGTCCCGTGAAACTGCATCCATGTTTTGCACACTACAAATTCACAAAAAAATAAAAATATTCTTAATAACTTTAAAGTATATTTTTAAAAAAACATTTTTTTAAAGCAATAGTTTCAAAAGCAGAAATTGATACAGTTGAATGTAATTTCCAGTTACAACCGTTTATTGTTTACATTTGTTGTGAATAAACATGTTTTGTTTGCCAACGGTGCAATACTAATTGCTTTCATTATAGAACAAGCATTACTTTCGTTGAAATGTAAACAAAGCAATTTTTTAATTATTATTATTTCAATTGTAAACGAGCAAAAAACAAAAGAATTTCCTGAAGCTATTAGCACAGAAAATCGTATCTATTTTCTAATTTAAAAACAATACTATTAAAAAAATACGTATTTTAAAACGTTTTAGAATCTTTAGCTTAGATATTGTGAATCTGTGATTTTCAAAACTTAAAAATTCGCAAACCGTAAAGAAAAAAGTGTCCTATGTATAAGTTGTAAAGATTTTAAAAAATGGATGCTTAAAAGAATAAATTATTTAGAGTTCTGTCATGAATGATGCTAGTGGGCTTTGGCCTGTCTCTATACCTTCAAAAATGGAGGCTTATGGTATTGATAACTTTAAGTACTTACTGTATTTTGTCCGTTTTCTCCAGGATCACCGCTCTTTCTTCATTCTATGCGCAATTAATCTGGTTTATATATTTGAGTCTTATATTAGACCTATCATTTATACATTAAATTTCTTTTTTTGATAACTTTTCAGATAATTCTTCTTCTTCCTACTCGCTCTTTTTACCGCTTCTCCCCTTCTTTAGCAGACTCACACACACACGCACGCGCACACACACACACACGCACGCGCACACACACACTCATACACATACACACACATCTTTTACTGTTTCAAATGTTTCCCCTCACCTCTTCTCTGCGTGCTCGCTGTCGAACCATTGGTGTAGAAGCTATAATGATTGAAGAGCTTTCCTTTCGAGCTGGGATGCAGGGGGTGGATGTGGACACATGCGGGTGACGTCACTGGAATAGTATCGCAGGCCACGAAGGTATAGTTGGTCGGCATCTTTCTAAAGAGATACGAAGTGCTGTACGGACGAAAAATAAATATGGTCAACTCCAATTTCTTGTCCATACAGTTGTACAGCGTCACGGGAGGCTGGACAGTCGGATCGGTTAAACTGTTTGAAGTCTAGTTGGGTCCGAGCCTTCAAGACGAAAGGAATAGGGACAAGTTTACGAGCAGTATAGATAACTGAGTGTGACTGAGAGATAGGGCTGTGATTAAGTTATCCCTAAAACGTCAAGCGGATCGCCCCTGCCAACTTCCCTCCGTTATAGTTTATCACTTGCCCTTCGTGTGTTGCCTCAGTTCCTGTCTGAACAGACTGGAGTGTCTGCACATTCGCTTCTTGTAGAAAGGACGCGTTCCACTGGTCAAGAGGTTCATCTGCTACCAGTGCAACGCGAGCTCGGCATACCATAGCTACTGATGTGCAGCCATACGTTCTGGTACAACCTGTAATGGTTTGGGAAAAGTCTAGGGTATTCGTTCACGATTGTTATTATCATTATTATTATTATTATTATTATTATTATTATTATTATTATTATTATTATTAGTAGTAGTAGTAGTAGTAGTAGTAGTAGTAGTAGTAGTAGTAGCAGCAGCAGTAGTAGTAGTAGTAGTAGTAAGTGTTCGATTCATTCCTTCTTTGTTTTCACACAGTGTTTTCAGAATCTATCTTAGATAAGTCACAGAGTTCTGCGAACGACAATGTAAATCTGCCGAGAATTTGTCAATGCATTCCATGAAAGTGGCAACGCCTATTTGTGTCTAGACGACCTCAAAAAAAAAAAAAATAAAGTACAAGACATACGGGGTTTTTTTTTTGGCCGACATTTCAACTCAATTGCTTTCATCTGCAATTCTTCAACAACTCTTCTCTTATTCAATTGTTCGTTGTCATGTCAATAGTAAACAGTGTGTAAAGCAGATGTTTATAGCTTAGCGAGACTGTCTCAAAGATAGGCTGTTGGTAACGGTAGAAGGGGCGTCAATTACAATTGTTAACAAATACAACAGAACATTAAATTATTCAAGGCACTTGAGGTTACCAGGCGAGTGATCTTAGAACACTGGTGGGACAACCACATACATACATATATGTACATGCACACTTATACTCATACTTATGTATATGGGTGTATGCATGCATATGTATGTGTATGTATAGATATACATACAAACTTACGTACATACATACATACATATATGCATGCATCCATCCATCCATCCATCCATCCATCCATCCATCCATCCATCCATCCATATATCCATCCATACATATATATATATATATGGGAGAATATACAAAAAATAACAACAGACGAGGACAGGTGGTGTAAATAACAAAAGTATATATTAGTATGACGCTCGGGAATACGGAAAGTCTTTGACGTTTCGAGCTACGCTCTTCAACAGAAAGAATACGGAGACAAGGAGAAAAACACGGAGAAAAAAAATTGAATAGTGTTCAGTCAACGGTCAATCATAATAATGGCCGATCATAACAATGACTGACCGGAAGTTAGAAATTCTTATTTCAGGAGAGCTAAGAAAGGGGGAGATAACAAACGGTGATCGGGAACGAGGGGCTGTGTGTGGGAGGTAGACTGCTGGTGATCTTGACGTATGTAGTGTGAAAATGGGGGAAGGGAGAAAGGGAGAAAGTAGTTGGTCAGTTGTAGTGTGTGCGTGGTGTGATGCGAGGGTATTGGTGTGGTGTGCGTGGTGTGATGCGAGGGTATTGGTGTGGTGTGATGTGAGGGTGTTGGGAGGTGGGGAAGGCATGGGTGGAGTGTGGGGTAGAGGTAGGGGTATGTGGGTAGGGTGGGGTATGTGGGTAGGGGTGGGTGGTGGGTGTAAGGAATTGGATGGGGTGGAGTGGGAAGGTAGAGTAGGAGTGTGTTGGGGTGTGGTGGGATGAGCTTATGAGGGGGTGTTGACGAGGAGGGAGAAGGGGAAGGTGGATGTAAGAGAGGGGGAAGATGGGTATGGGAGGGGAGAGGAAGAGAGGAGAGAGGGTGGGTATAAGAGAGGGAAGGGGGATTGAGAGAGGGGGAAGGTGGGTATGGGGGGAGAAAGAGGGGAAGGTGGGTATGGGGGGAGAAAGAGAGGAAGAGAAAGAGAGGAAGAGGGGTATGGGGGGAAGAAGAAAGGAAGAGAAAGAGAGTGAGAGAGAGGGGAAGAGAGTGAGAGAGTAAGGGTGAGAGAGTAAGAGAGTAAGAGTGTAGAGAGTAGGAGAGTAAGAGTGTAGAGAGTAAGAGTGAGAGAGGGGGGAGTACGGGAGGGGGGAGGGGGGAGAGAGGGAGAGAGGGGGGAGTACGAGAGAAGAGAGTGAGAGAGAGTAAGAGAGAGGAGAGAAAGAGGAGTGAAAGAGTAGGAGAGTAAGAGTGTAGAGAGTAAGAGTGAGAGAGGGGGGAGTACGAGAGAAGTGAGTGAGAGAGAGTAAGAGAGAGGAGAGAAAGAGTAGGGGGGCAGGATGGAAAGATTGAACGAAAGAGAGGAACGAGTCAAGATGTTCGCGGGAGAGAGAGGTGGCACCGATACAGTCGTCGATATACCGACCGTATAGTTCGGGAGTGGGACCAGTGAAACTGGAGAATATTTGGGCCTCAACATAACCAACGAAGAGGTTCGCGTAGTTGGGGCCCATTCTCGTCCCCATGGCCACTCCCGAGACGTGCTGGTAGATATCTCCCGCGAACGAGAAGCAGTTGAGAGATAGGACAAGTTCGGCCAGACGAATGAGTGTGGAGGTGTCGGGTTGTGGGTTGGGGCGTTGGTCTAGAAAAAACTTCAGGGCACACAGCCCCTCGTCGTGGGGGATCACTGTATAGAGGCTCTGGATGTCTAGAGTGAAGAGAAGCTTAGAAGGGCCGGGAGGGAAAGAGAAAGAGTTGAATAGACGAAGCGCGTGGTTAGTGTCATGAATGTGGGAAGGGAGAGAAGCCACTAGGGGGGCGAGGACACGGTCTAGGTATTTTGAGATAAGCTCGGTGGGG
>NC_142940.1:54555409-54557909 GCF_046866305.1 Octopus bimaculoides | reverse complement strand
GAAAAGAATAATGTTTTAATAATAGAATACTAGTTATCTATATGTGTTTGTATGTGTGCGCGCACGAGCGCGTACGTGTGCCTGTTTTACCACATGGCTATGTGGTAAGAGGTTCGCTTACCCAACCACATGGTTTCAGGTCAGCTCCACTGCATAGTGCCTTTGCTTCGTGTCTTCCTTTATAAGCCTGGGCCGACCAGAGACTTGTGGATGACTTGTGGATGACTTGTGGATGTACACAGTAAAGACACGTGGCAGGGCAGGTTTTCATAATGTCTTGTATCCCCAAGAAATCTTCAGGCAATGAGCACATGGTCTATTCTAGTTGAAAATCAGAATGCTGGTACATGGGGGGATACAATTCACCAGCCATGATCGCTCTACCTTTTCTATAAACATTGTGTATCCAGGACAACCTCATGCAATGAGTCGTATATTTTTCAAGGCGGAGATGTACATTTTTTTGAGAGAGATATTGCATTGGGATTTTTTTAGTTATAGAATTTTAAGTCAGCCCTTCTAGCACGCGTTGTTTGGGGAAGGCACGCCAAAGAATAGACCTCAACGTTTCCCTTTGAGTGTCGTAAAAGTCTACTAAAAGGGGCTGAGCTAGAATTTCCACTCCGATCTCGTAAATCTCTCAGCAACGACTACCTAACCCGCCAAGAGTATGTGTTTCCCTATTCCTGGCAGAGTAGGGAAACACAACCAAATGGTGGGTGCAGCGACGCGCTGTTACAGCGTATGCTTCCATACTATTGCTACTCATCAATTCTATAGAGCTACCTCTGGCTTAATAACTAGTTGCAGATACCCATTTACAGCATGTCGGAATGGTTCAGTGAAGGTCAAGAGCCGAGGCCAACAGAAGGTGTTTCCTCTGAGATTTGTAATATAAGAATGCAATGTCACAGTGAGCAACCATTAAACATTGGCACCCCCCACCATCGATTCCTTCTGTCTGCTTTCTTTAAGCAGCTCAAACTCGTACATCCGTTGCACTGACTTACTTGCACACTCGCACATATAAATACTAACACACACGCGTGCACACACACACACACACACACACACACACACACACACACACACACACACACACACACACAAATGCATATGCGCACATACACACATACGTACACATACACTCACACATACGTATACACATACGTACACTGACAGATGTAAATAGATTTATGGAGACATGCTATACATACATATAAATATCTATGCAACCATTCACTTGTCCACCGACATACAGATACATATATACACACGCTCACACAAACACTATATGCGTACATAAACACAAACACATACATACATACACATATATGAATACGTATATATTTTGACATATATATAAATAAATACATATATATTTACATATATTCGTATATACGTGTGAGTGGGCATGTGTATATATATACATAAATAAATGCATATATATATATACATACATACATACAGACATACACACACATACACTCATACATATAGATATAAATACATGCATATATATATATATATAGGTATATATATATACATACATGTAGCTATATATATATATATATATATATATATATATATATATATATATAAATACATCTATCTATCTATCTATCTATCTATCTATCTATATCTATCTATCTATCTATCTATCTATCTATCTATCTATATATATATATATATATACATACATATATATATATATATATATATATATATATATATATATATACAGATACATTTGCGCACGCGTACGTGCGTGCGTATGTGAGTGTGTGCAGCAGCTGTGTATATAAAGTTTTGCTTTAGAATCTCTAAGTAAAAGGTTACCTTGCTATGTCCTTGAAAGATAGAGAATGTATAAACTGTTGCTAACACGTTCTCTGATGGTTACCAGGTGTCTTACCTGGGAATCGAACCTTTGTTTTTTTTTAAACAGGAACTGCAAATTACACGGAATAAGCAAAAGTTGAAATTAGGGACAGAGAGAAGGAGAGAGAGGGGGTGGAGTAAGAGAGAGAGAGAGAGTGGAGTAAGAGAGAGAGGAGGACGACTGAGAGAGGGACGAAGTGAGGGAATAAGAGAGAGAGAGAGGCGAAAGTGCAGAGAGTGAGGTGCCAGCATGAGAAAGAGAATGAAAAGATGAATATTGGGAGTTAGTTATTAGATAGATAGAGAGAGGGATGTTAAAGGAGAGGGAACACACACTCACACACACATACACACGCATACATGCACACACACGTCTCTGTGTGTGTGTGCCTGTGTATGTGTTTAAGTATTTTTATGTGTGTCTCTCTGTAACCGTGTCTTTGTTTTGTCTAAGAGTATTAAAAAGAAAAGTTGTGTGAAGGCATAACTGAAGTGATCCGTCGAATATTGATCAATATCTACTATTTCTATAGGACGAGCGACGAGCGACCACGTAATTGATCATATGACCGATTATACACATTTAAAGAAGTATCTATCTATCTATCTATCTATCTAT
>NC_142940.1:54547909-54550409 GCF_046866305.1 Octopus bimaculoides | reverse complement strand
GTAAAGCAGAATATATCTTTTATTTATTTGCTGCGTATACTACACGAGTTACTCAGGAACCTAGAGTTTTTCCTATCACGCACGCACGCACAAAAAAAAAAAACCCCACACATGCACACAGACTTGTATATAACAACCATACACGCACATCATGCCCTGGCGTACACACATACGCTCTCACACTTACACATTTGAAGATATGTCATCATGGAGACAGGTTACCGTCCAAACACTGGTGTATTACGTCAGCTAGGTAACTACCTATGTGACAGCTATCACGTAAACGTCTGTTGTTTCTGCTACAGCTGGTGATTGTAATAACTGTCAGTTATGGGATTCCGTGTGGGTCAGTGTTAGTGGAAGCGGTAGTGGAAGCGGTAGTGCAGGCAGCGGCGGCGGGGGGTGGGGTGGGGTGGGGTGGGGTGGGGTGATGGTTCGTGGGAAGGGGGTGTCGTTGCTGATGACATCGGCAGTGTTAGTGGCGGTGGTGGCGGTGGCGACGGTAGTGGGACGGGGTGGCGGGCGTTATTTGTCCTGATGAAAGACATTGGAGGTGTTGGCGGTAGTGGAAGTGCCAGTATTGGTATCGCTGCTGTTGTTTAGCCCAAGGTCAGTGTTGTTCAAACAGACCAGTGACAAAACTTAATTGCAGCTTTCATGATTCAGTTTTCCTCCGGGCATAAGTGCATCAGGGACTAAATTATTCAGTGTAGCCTTCTATTTTTAAGCGAGTAATATGAGAAAGATTAAAGGCGGCGAGCCTCCAGAAACGTTAGCACGCCGGCTGAAATGCTTAGCGATACTTCATCTTTCTTTACGTTCTGGATTCAAAATCTGCAGAGGTCGACATTGCTTTTTATTCATTGGAGGTCGCTAAAATAAGTACCAGTTGAGCTCTGGGGTTGATCTAATCGATTTACTCCCTCCCAGAACTTGCTGGCCTTGTACACAAATCTGAAACCAATATTATCCAGACGGTGAGCTGGTGGAATCGTTAGAACGCCGGGCAAAATGCTTGGCAGCATTTCGTCCGTCTTTACGTTCTGAGTTCAAAATGCGCCGCGGTCGACTTTGCCTTTTATTCATTCGGGGTCGATAAAATGAGTACCAGTTGAATACTGGGGTTGATCTAATCGACTTATTCACTCAGCGGAACTTGCTGGCCTTATGCCAAAATTTGAGACCAAAACATGGAAGATTTGGTGGTTATTTCTAGTCGGTTGATATATCAACGAAGAGGCTCCCTTTCTTTTCTACTCTAGGCACAAGGCCCGAAATATTTGGGAAGGGTGCCAGTCGATTAGATCGACCCAAGTACCCATTTGGTACTTAATTTATCGACTCCGAAAGGATGAAAGGCAAAGTCGACTTCAGCGAGATTTGAACTCAGAACGTAAAGACGGAGGAAATTCCGCTAAGCATTTTGCTTCGCATGCTAACGATTCTGCCAGCTCGTCGTAACAGGGTGTGAGTTGGATTCCCGGCGTTGTGTTGTGTCCTTGAGCAAAACACATTCTTTCACGATGCTCCAGTCCACTCAGCTGGCAAAAATGAGTTGTACCTGTAATTCAAAGGGGGCCAGCCTTGTCACATTCTGTGTCACGCTGAACCTCCCTGAGAACTACATTAAAGGTACACATGTCTGTGGAATACTCAGCCACATGCACGATAATTTCACGAGTAGGCTGTTTCGTTGATCGGATCAACTGGAACCCTCATCGTCTGAGGGTTACCGACTGAGTGCCATTTCAGGATTATTCTTTCAACAGATTGTTCTCTGTAGAGTTTTGGTCACTAACATCATGCCTAATGTACAGATAGGATCGTGACGGTATCTTTAGAGTGGTGCTTATGATGCGATATCTTTGTTAATTCCGCAGTCTGCCTCTGTTATCACATCTATTTCTTTTTTTACCTGCATCTTATCACCTTTGTTCATAAGGTACTGTGTTGTTATTTCCTGTTCTTAGATTGTCAAAACATACCTTGTAAACGAGCGAGGTGTTCCGTTGATCGGATCAACTGGATCTCGGATCGTTGTAAACGAGAAGGCTGTTCCATTGTTCGGATCAACTGGATCCCGCATCGTTGTAAACGAACAGGCTGTTTCGTTGATCGGATCAACTGGATCTCGCATCGTTGCAACTGATAGAGTGCCACTTTATGATCGAACTGCCCCCGTCATTCCCATTTTATCTTATGTTCTGACAACATCCAATGTCATTCCCTTTGTTTTAGAAGACAAGGTATATTGTCAGAGGAAAATGATGGCTTTTTCTGGCACGTAGAGAGAAACCTCCCTCAGGTAAAGATGAAGGGACAGGTAAAGTAATTTTACAAGAGTAAAATTATTTTAATTGCCCAGACTGGCTGCGAGCTGTAACCAAACGTGATCAGTGATTGTGTGTTAGAAAGAAACGGGGATGGGGAGGAGAAGCCATAAGTACAGGTGAGAGAGAAAGAGAGAGAGAGAGAAAGAGAACAGATAGACAGACAGACA
>NC_142940.1:54522909-54532909 GCF_046866305.1 Octopus bimaculoides | reverse complement strand
AAATAAATAGACACATGTATACGTCCATGTTTGAATTATATGAGGACCATTTTAAGTTTGTTAAACGTAAACACTCAATCGTTCTTGAAGTTTAGCAGCACTCATAAAGGATGAATTTTCACTGACGGCGAATGAATCCCTTTGTCACACACACACACACACACACACACACACACACACACACACACACACACACACACACACACACACACACACACACACACACATAGACTCAAGAGGGACGGCACAATGTCTTTTATCTGCTGCTTAATATTTCACTTTTCTGTTCTCCCTGTATTTCTGGTGTGATGTACAACAGGAAGTTAATCTTATACAGTAGAACATGCAAACTAAAGGATTGGCTCCCTGTAAGATAACAAGAAAGACGGTGGCGCTAAGTTATTTTCTGCCCGAGGAGCGAGTTACTAAATGAGTCATTCAATTAAACAAACTTTTAAAATCAAATGAATATAGAATTACGGTAGAGAGGAGAGACATGTTCAAGGATAGGATGACACGTGATCAAGCATGTGATGCTGGACGCATTCAGTAAGAAGAAAAGTTAGTGTCCAATCCAACAGTGACAACTTTCTATGATGAGTTATCAAAGAGAGTTAATTGAATGATATTTTAGTAAAGTTGAGAATGCATCTAAAAAGATGTGTGTGTGTGTGTGTGTGAACGTGCGAGTCTGTATCTACTTAGCCTTTCGGCCAAAGAGACCGATAGAATAAGTGTCAGACTTAGAAAATAAGTACTGGAACCGATTCGTTCGACTCCAACTCGATACCCCAGCATGGCCATGGTCTAGTGACTCAAAACAAGTAAAAGAATAAACGAATACCAAGTTTATGATTGAGCTTAATTCAAATTTTATGTCCTTAAACAGATAATGTTAGCGTTTGAGTTATTTTTAAAAATCCAAAATTTTATTGATTTCTCTTTCATTCCTATTTTTCCATGAAACACATTAATGGATTAGAATCACAATCTCTTTTCACCGTAAAAGCCATTTTAAATAAAAACAATTTGAATACTTCGCTTAAAAAATATTGATCTGGAGACCAAATTCATTTATTTTATAGTAAGAATAATTATCAGGTTTGTAATTAGAAGAAATTAATTAGTCCATTTATCATTATTTTATTCTAAATTTATCTCGTTAACCACATGAAATTATGTTAATATTTAATTACACTTAAGTTGTGCGTGTGTTATTGATAGTTATGCTAAACTAATCACGAGATTTATAATTATAATTTAAAAACAATTAGTCAATTATCACTATTATATTCTAAAATTTTTCACTTTAATCAAACAAACTAATATAAATGTAAATATATGCAGACGTGTGTGGTAAGAAGCTTTCTTCCCATACACATGCCTCCGGGTTCAATCTGACTGTATGGCACCTTGGACAAGTGTCTTTTACTATAGCCCCGGGCCGACCAAAGCCTTGTGAGTGGATTTGCTAGAGGGAAACTGAAAGAATCCCATCATATATATGTGTATGTGTTTGCGTCTGTCTTTGTTCTCCATCACCCCTTGACCATCGGTATTGGTGTGTTTACTTCCCTGTAACCTAGCGGCTCAGCCAAAGATCGATAAAAAAAAAATCAGTTTAAAAGACAAATAAGAACTGGAGTCGGTTCGTTCGACTAAAATTCTTCAAGGCGTTCTGATATAGCGGGCCATCACAATGCCTTGAGTAGATTTAGTTGACAGAAACTATGCAGAAACGTGTCACACACACACACACACACACACACACACACATAGAAGACCAGCAGTCGCTAAGGCATACCAGCCTCCCCTCTCCACGCCACCGATGTTATCCAAGTGAAAGGCGAAGACCGATACAGCTTGGCACTAGTGACGTCACAACTCATTTCTACAGCTGAGTGAACTGGAGCAACATGAAATAAAATCTCTTGCTCAAGAACACAACATACAACCCGGTCCAGGAATCGAACTTACTACCTCACGATTGTGCGGAAATCTCCATGTTGGGAGTCCGTATAGCAGACTCAACGTCGAGTATATATATATATATATATATATATATATATATATATATATATATATATATATATATATATATATATATATATATATATATATATATATATATATATATATATATATATATATATATATATATATATATATATATATATATATATATATATATATATATATATATATATATATATATATATGCGAGTAAAAGTAAATACAAAAAAGGTGGGTTTTTTGTATGATTGTGTATAGAGGAATATATTATTTTGTTTAAAAGAGTTCCAACACTGTCTGTTTTTTATGTTTTGTTTATATTCCTGCAGAACCAGTGCCATCCATTTTTATTTTATTTTATATTATATATTGTATATTCCATATTCTATACTCCACATTGGTTCTGCAGGAATATAAATAAAACATAAAAAACAGACAGTGTTGGAACTCTTTTAAACAAAATAATATATATATATATATATATATATATATATATATATATATATATATATATATATATATATATATATATATATCCGTCGCCAATCTTCAGATGATTGATGTTATTGATCTGGAAGTTTTCTTCTAAATACATTGATATCTTCTGGAATATATTCCACCTGAGCAATACAGACACAACTTTAAACTTTCACCATAGAAATGCGTTGAGCCAGTGATTGTTCTGCTGAAAAACTATAACCAACAATGTTACTTTTCGTTCACTACTTGAAGGATATGAAGTATGAAAAAAAGAAAACAAAAAGAAATGAAAAAGATAAATGAAAATTTTTCTCCGTATCATTTATTGACTGACGTCAAATAGTTTTCTAGAAATATATATCAGAATGACGAGATAACTTATATATCGTCTGCAGCCGAAACAAAACCATAAGTCCTTCAAGTAGCTTTTATGAATAAAGCAGTGTGGTTTGAAGTTGATTGATGGGTCTAGCATAAGCTGGGGGTGTGAATTTTTATCAAACGTGACCTTTTATCTCCGTGTATGTGTATACGTGTGTGTGTGTGTGTGTGTGTGTGTGTGTGCGCGTATCGAAGTTGCAGCAATGTTGAGCTGTCTATTCAGGTGAGAGTGAAACGTGTTTACCGATATGATCTCATATACCAGAGGTTATTAACTAGTTCTTGCTGTACTACGTGGATATGCTCACGACTCCACAATTTTATCCATAGCTGTCGCATATGTGTGTGTGTGTGTGTGTGTGTGTGTGTGTGTGTGTGTGTGTGTGTGTGTGTGTGTGTGTGTGTGTGTGTGCATGCGCGTGTGTGTGAGTATGCGTGTACACACACACACACACACATATATATATATATATAAGATCCAAGGTTAGAGGTATAGGAAGAAAGTTTGCTTCAAGCAATCAGTAGTGAATATAAAGCCCAACTTTCAGGGACAATAATGGTTTATTGAGACACAAGGTTGTGGATTTTTTCGTATCGAAGTACGATAAACTGAAAAAAGTTTTTCTTTTTTTTTCATATTTCACAGTAGGCGACCAGGATTGCCGGGTGTGCGAATAAGAATACAAAAGTTAAGGAATTGAGTAGCTAAGATCCGGGCTACATATGTTTCGTAACGAGCGGAACCTCAAAAGTGGTGAATATCCAAGCGAGGTGTATACCGCAGGCTATTTTTCAGGTCAAAGATATTTCGATTAAATGAAAGTTTACATTGTCGCCAAAAGGTACATGTTAACACATGGACGTATTAATCAAAATCTTCGTCGCACGAACTGCAACCTGGTCATTGACAAGATTGCTCTGAGATGCAGTGTCATCTTGTCAGTGATCAGGTCGCAGCGCGCGCGACGAAACATTTGACAATTAACACATAAATCTTTAAGTGAAGTTAACAGAGTTTCTGTGTTTTTGAATGGCTGACAGGTATCCTTCATACGGCAATCGTTTTAGATTCAACACACGCCTCAGATCAAATCACAACTACACCTCTGAAAGAAAAAGATGTATTATAATTTCGCGTAACCCAAAGTGAACTACAATCGAGCAAATTTAAGATCAAAGCATTTCCATCCAAAACCATTTAATCTTATTTCTAGGCATTGTGTATATGGAGTGGAATTATCTAATCTTACCTTCCTTTTATTAAGATGGTAGACTTAAAGCGACAAGCTGGCAGAAACGTTAGTATGCCGGGCAAAATGCTTAGCGGTATTTCGTCTGCCGTTACGTTTTGAGTTCAAATTCCGCCGAGGTCGACTTTGCCTTTCATCCTTTCGGAGTCGATAAAATAAGTACGAGTTGAGTACTTGGATCAATACAATCGACTTACCCCTCCCTCGAAATTGCTGGCCTTGTGCCAAAATTTGAAACCATTAAGATGGTAAAATGTTATTTGGAGAGGTTTCACAGCTAGAGGGACTGCGTAGAGACTCGTTTGCTGGTTCGATTTGATACCAGTAATAAACTCAGGTCAATTCAGTCAACTTAAGACCCTCGTATTTTTTGTCTATTTTTTCTCTTACGAAATCCTCTATCTGTGTCGTAAGAAAAAAAAAACATTATTCACCAGCAAGTCTTAATGATATCTCAGTACTGGTTTTTCAATAACGATATTTTAAAAGCAAACCTATTTAAAACATGCCTAATTAAGAAAACAGAGTTTTTGTTTGAGAAAATAGGCACCAATAAGAAACGGTACTTAATGGCAAATGGTACTCAATGACAACAATGAAAACTAGTTTACTATTATGAAATCAGTCCTTTAATGCTATTTAGTATATTGTCATGGGATTGGATTCTTGCTTGGAATCGTAAATTCGAGTACATTTAGAAAGGATCCTGTTTTAGCCAATATTTCAACGGGTTTTACCCTATCTCGTGCATAAGTGAACTAGATATGGCTTGTCCGTTAACTTCTATAGTTATGACAGCAGTTTAAATTACAAACAGTTGTGCACTGGAATAGAGAGGTTGCGTACGCAAAGAAATGTTTGTTTGTCTTCCTGCCTTTGTGTGTTTAGTACAAACAATGTGAATATGAGAAAGAGAAAGAAAGAAAGAGAGAGAGAGAGAGAGAGAGAGAGAGAGAGAGAGAGAGAGAGAGAGTGCGGTGGACAGAGAGAAAACCGGATATAGGAGATGAGGGGCAAGACGAGGAAAGAGAAAGAAGAGTAGAAAGTTAAATGACAAAGGGAGCGGAAGAGTATACAATAAAAGTCATATATGAATTCGTTATTGTTCTTTGGTGGTGACTTCCACTGAGTTCGACTAACTTGAGTGCGAGGAAATCAGTAATCTTGCTTAACTTCAGTATAGTCCTTGTGGGGGATCTCATCGACTACAAAAGTGAAGAAAAGTCAATCCTAGCAAAATTCGAAGGGAAGTGTTCTTGACAGGGAATACGTTAAGCTTTTGAAACGACGTCACATCCTGCTTCTCATGTCAAATGATCTTTGTAAGGCTAATCCAGATTGGCAGACAGAAAGTCCTTAACACACACACACACATATCAGAAGATCAAAAATGTATAAATCTTATTTATCTCTTGTTAGAAAATCTTCTGAATTAGCTTTCAATTTTCAGGCCGAATCATTCAGCGTGATTCAATCTGTGACAAACGTAGCTCTTTAAATTCTCTGTACAATCCATTCGACGAGTTTATGCGCAGTTTATGTCTACCGGTTTTCACTCAGACTGCTCCTCATTGACTTACACGGCAATAAAATGGAGAGAAACTGGGCTCAGTAAATTCGGTTGAAAGCGAGTTAAGAAGGCATATTTTGATTAAAAGCTAATAACTTCAGCTATAGGTTACTACTTTGTCTAAAGAGTAGAACTGGTGCACGCGAACCAATCTTCACATTTAACAATGAGTTCAGGCAAGCTGATATATGAAAGTATGTTCGTTTAAGTAGGTATATATATATATATATATATATATATATATATATATATATATATATATATATATATATATATATATATATATATATATATATATATATATATATACAACTGATACACACTGGAAAGGTCGTTAGAGCAATGATCATTTAAAAGAAATACTTTAATACAAAAGCAAACGCAAACACATACAGAGAATCACACATGTGCCACCATACGCACATATACACACAGACACACACTGAGTCAAGCCTCAACAAGCATATACAAATACATACATATAAGCACATGCTGTGCATAAACAAATGCGCGCGCTCATTTGCTTACGCACAGTGGTAAACAAGATTCTTATATAGCTTTTGTTTTGAAGCATGTACACATGCGCATTCACACATACGTCATACACGCACACATACATACACACATACACACACACACACACACACACATATATATACATATGCACACATCCACCTCACTCCAGTATCTATATATGTCTATCTATCTATCTATCTATCTATCTATCTATCTATCTATCTATCTATCTATCTATCATATATGGGTGTACATATATGTATGTATATATGTATGTATGTATGTATAATATGTAAAAGTGAGAAGTTATCAAAGAGATAAGTTGATTGTAACCCAATATCTGTGAGACAGACTTTAAAAATTCCTACATCACGGAGTCTTGTATTGGGAGATGTTTTTTTAACAATATACCAATGCACAAACTGACATATAACAGTTGTTGTGATTAAATACGTATGACAACTGAACAACTAGTGTGAAATGTCGACAGTCGAAGCCTGAAGACAATAGGTGGTGCATCTGAAGACAGAAGGGTGGTGCCTCTGAAGACAGAAGGGTGGTGCATCTGAAGACAGAAGGGTGGTGCGTATATATTTCATAAAAAACCCCCCCAAAAAAAACTAGCACGTAGAAAATCGTAACAAAATAGAAAGAAAATTGAATAAATTATGATTTCAAAGTTCGGCAGAAAAATCAGTAAGTTTAGGGGTGAGGGATAATCGATTACATCGTCACCGGGACTTATTCTATCGACCACCGAAAGGGAGGAAAAACAGAGTCGATCTCGTTGGCATTCGAACTCAGAAAGTAAAGCCGCAAGCAATACTTCGAAGCATTCCATCTGAGCGGTGAAGTTCACTTTCTTATGTGTGTTAAGATCCTTGTAAAAAGCTGATTATTAATCAATTCAAATTGTGGACATTAGAACACACACTCATATTAGTACTACTCCACAGCTTGGTAATGCTTGATGTTGTTGCTGTTGCGTTTTGCTCTCATCGAGGAGTTCAATGATCAAAGTTATTTCGGGAAGCTTCTATGTGCTTCCTTGACCCGCTAGAAATAACAAGCAAATGGCCATCAAATCAGGTCCTACTCCCATAAAATGGGAAAGACACATTATGTAATGTAGACCAAGATACATTAAGCCTGAAAATAAAATAAGCCAATGAGAATTATTTTGATTGTTAATATTGCGGCTATTGCTGAGGCACCCATGAATCCGACATTCAGTATTCCGACATTCTTACATCCAGTATTCCGAGATCCTGTTTTTCAATATCTATTGTTCTGACATTCTACATTCTGACATTCAATACTCCGACATCGAATGTTCGAACATCCTGTATTCCAATATTCGTTATTCCCACATTCAGCCCTACTACAACTAATATTCCAACATTTGACATTCCGACATTCGGCATTCCGACATTCTGCATTCCGACATTCGGCATTCCGACATCCTGTGTTGAGAGACAACACTGAGAAACCATTCACAAAATGTCATTATGTTTTAATCTTTGTATTCTACGTTTCATTGAGATTAGATATTTGTGGTAGAAACTAATCTCAGACTACAATACTATCTTTCTAGAAATAACGTCAGTAAATAGATATAAAGAGGAAAAAATTCTAATCTTATAAGTCTTTACTTACACATACAAGGTACAGGTAGCTGCGTGATTAACAAGTCTGCTTTGCAACCACAAAGGCTTTCTGGTTCAATCCCGCTGTACGGTGTCTTGAAAAAGTATTTTCTATCACTTCCGACCTACCAATCATTGTGTGTGAATTTGGTAGACGGTAACTATGAGAAAACCCATCTGTTTATCTATCTATCTTTCTATCTATCTTTCTATCTATCTTTCTATCTATCTTTCTATCTATGGATGTGAGTGAGTGTGTGTATGTATGCGTCTTTATATTTGTGCCTCACTGCTCCAGCATGATCGCAGTCTAATAATTTCAACTAGTAAGAGAATGAAAGATAAGAATACATACACACGTACACACGTTCATATATATCCATTCATATATACAATCATATATACATTAACATGTATCCATACATGCACATATATATATATATATATATATATATATATATATATATATATATATACATGCATGCATAAACACACACAGATACATGAAACAGTGTATGCATGCATCTAGGTGTATCTGCGCATGTGTGCATATTTTCTTTATACATAAGTATAGACAGGCAGTTAGATATAAATATATACAGATGTAGATGATTATAGCCATCCATAACTAGAATTCCGTCAATTACGACGACTCGGGTTCCAGTTGATCGGATCAACGGGACAGCCTGCTCGTGAAATTAACGTGCAAGTGGCTGAGCACTCCGCAGACACGCGTGCTCTTAACGTAATTCTCGGAGAGATTCAGTGTGACACAGAACGTGACAAGGTCGGCCGTTTTGAATTACAGGTACAACTCATCTTTGCCAGCTGAGTGAACTGGAGTAACGCGAAATAAAGTGTCTTGCTCAAGGACACAACTCACCGCTGGGAATCGAACTCTCGAGTTTACGATCGTGAGTCGAAGACCTTAACCACCAAGCCACATACAAAATATACTTCCTCTTTTAAACCAGCTCATAAATTTTAAAAAAATTGTGAGCACTATGTATACAGACAGACAGGTAAATAGCACAGAAAAGAGGCAGAGCCTTCTGGGATGCTTATGTTTATATGGAAGCGGATGCTTAGTAACAATAATACCGACATAGTATTTGCTTATATAAAGTTAGCTCGCATGAATATTAGTGGAAAAAGATTTAATTCACTGGAAAACTACAAAGTGCGTAACAGCTGGCTCTGTCATAACATGTCTTTATAGTAGACCTAGAAACCCCGTTTAGTTATATCTTTTTGTTTTTGTACATAAATATTTGACGTGTAGTTTGTAAGATACATTGCATAAGTAAAAGCTATAAATGCAATTGGTTAAATGCACAGAAATTAAATCACACTTATTAAAGCACAAAATATTACATATAATAATAAAATACAGTTGAGTAGACATAATGCAGTAATTACACTAATAAACAGGAATAATACTATAGACAATCGTGGCGCTCCGTCGGTTATGAAGACGAGGTTTCCAGTTGATCCGATCAACAGAACAGCCTGCGTGTGAAATTAACTTGCAAGTGGCTGAGCACTCCACAAACACGTGTACCCTTAACGTAGTTCTCGGGGAGATTCAGCGGTACACAGAGTGTGACAAGGCTGACCTTTTGAATTACAGGCACAACAAAAACAGGAAGAAAGAGTGAGAGAAAATTGTGGTGAAATAGTACTGCAATGTTTGCCACCACTCTCTACCGGATCCTCGTGGGGCTTTAGGTGCCTTCGCTCAATAAACACTCACAATGCGCGGTCTGCGAATTGAAACCGCGATCCTACGACCACGAGACCGCTGCTCTAACCACTGGGCCATTGCGCCTCTTCTAGACACTACAAGGATAGTAATGGTTAAATTTTGTACAAACGTCGACACTGCGAACAATTGATTATGTCTACCCCAATAGGAACAGGCGATGTCGACTTCAGTAGGATTAAAAAGAATGTTCGCAGTTTTTAAATTTTTTTCTGTCGTATATGAATAGAGAACAAAGGGAAGATGCCAACAGCCGCCTCTATTATTTCATTGCTTAGAACACAGGAAATTAAAGAAAATCATAATGCTCTCAAAGAATCATATTTACTAAGTCTTTCTCCGATATAATTTGTTATTAAATCTCATAATGAATTAGGAAAAG
>NC_142940.1:54507909-54517909 GCF_046866305.1 Octopus bimaculoides | reverse complement strand
AACTGCTTATGGAACTATCCACAAACAGCGGGAGTGACGGAATATCTCTCTCTCTCTATAGGAATGGGGCAAGTGCGCTTTCTCACCTTTCTCCTTTCCGTTTAACTACTTTACATATTAGGTAGTGTAAATTCACGTCGTTTGAGACTGCCATGGAAACAGAACTACCCACTCAACGACCTCAGGTCACTAGATAAAGATGTAGGGGCCATCGACGAGACGCGAGATTACAAGTCACGAGCCTTCACAGCCACTTTTGGTAGCTACAAGGTGTACACATTTCCATTCCGAAATCTCGGGCACCTTGTGCAAAAATTTGAAACTACTACTACTACTACTACTACTACTACTACTGCTACTGCTGCTGCTGCTGCTGCTGCTGCTGCAATTATTATTATTATTATTATTGAAACCAAGCTCAGGTTTGGTCATATTCCTGGTAGGATTTTTGTGGGTAGCGGCTTACTACCTGTAGCCTTAGGTATCCACACGTTTTCGGCAGTCTTTCAAGTGCTTAGAATCCTCCTGATAACCCTTGCTGTCCCTAAGAGGCAAATTCTCTGTAGGAGCTCTACAGGGCATTCTACTTCAATTTCCTTCTGCCACTTATCTATATCTTGGCTTACTGTACTGTTATTATTATTATTATTATTATTATTATTATTATTATTATTATTGTTGTTATTATTATCATCATCATCATCATCATCATCACATATATATATCCAGTGAAGTAAAATCGAAATTAAAAGAGATCCATAGGAGAAAAATGGTTGAGGCCCACTGGTTTAGGAGATAGGACGTCAGCTGTCTGACGTAGTGGGACCGAACACCCCAACCCCTAAGCTCCGAAAGCTCACTTCTTGACAACACTGTAATGCCAGCGCCAACGAGTTACACTTGTCCGTTTCAATGGAATTGCTATTCACTCACTTCCTTCTATATCCTCTGTTAATCTGTTAGTAGTAAATAATAGTAGTGGTGATAGTAGTAGTAGTAGTAGTAGTAGTAGTAGTAGTAGTAGTAGTAGTAGTAGTAGTAGTAGTAGTAGTAGTAGTTTTATCGGTCCTTAAAATCTTTAAAATAGCCTCCTTTCATTTTGCGTTTAACGTTCGATAACCTTGTTGTCCTGACTTATATTTAGTTATTTGGCGCCACATGCGATAAGTTTACTTAGTGTTGTCTCGCAAACGAGTTTTACTTTAATAGTTTTAAAAGACTGATCATTTCTAAGAAAGGTCGAGCTTTTTTTTTTTTTTTTTGGTCTCTCTTTTTTTTTTTTCTAGAGCTTATCCTGATAATTAAAGAATTTATTTGTGTTATTTGCATGTTTCCTATTCCTCGTATCATATGAAATGTTATTGTACTGGCACAAGCGTGGCCGTGTGGTGCAGAAACTTACTTCCTAATTACATGGTTCCGGGTTCAGTCCCATTGTGTGGTACCTTGGGAAAGAGTCTTCTTCTGTAGCCTTGGGCCGACCAAAGCTTTGTGAGTGGATTTGATATGCGAAAACCGGAAGAAGCCTGTCCTGTGTTTATGCGTGTGTGTGTGCCTGTTCTGTGTTAGTCCCCTACCACCGCTTGACATCCGCGTAACCTAGCGGGACGGCAAAAAGTGACCGATGGAATAAGTACCAGGCATTACATACAAAAAGAAAAAAAAATTATAAATACTGGGGTCGATTCGTTCAAATAAAATTCTTCAAAGTGATGCTTCAGCATGGCCGCAGTCTAACGACTGAAACGTCGGAAAGATAAAAGATAATTAAAGAATTAATTTGTGTTATTTTCATATTTCTTTTATTTCTTTTACTTGTTTCAGTCATTTGATTACGGCCATGCTGAAGCACCACCTTTAATCGAAAAAATCGAGCCCAGGACTTATTCTTTGTAAGCCCAGTACTTATTCTATCGGTCTCTTCTGCCGAACCGCTAGTTTACGGGGACGTAAACATCCAACATCAATTGTCAAACGATGGTGAGGGGACAAAGACACACACACACACACACACACACACACACACACACACACACACACACACACACACACACACACACGCACACACACATACTGGACGTATCCTCTCTTTTACCTTTTCAAAGAAAATATTTCCCCAACGTTCGCTATTTTACCCTCGTTCTGGTCGAACGACCCTCCATGTTTGTTTTCGTTCGGTTTCCTTGTATGTCTCCACTGTCCTGTTTTTGTTCCCAATTTTGACTCTCCATAAATCCCAAATTTTATTTTGGTACTTTTGGGAGCAACTGTCTTCGAAGCCTCGTATTATTGTTGAATGCTCGAAATGAGGAGTAGATAGACAGCCGACAACTGATGAAGGGTCGTTCTTTATGTTACTTGTTATGTTTTCCATTTATTTCTCTCGTTGTTTGTACATTGAAATCATCTGTTTTCGTGTTTCATGTTGTTTACTGTTGGTGGTGTCCTGTACCGATATACGCATATATACATATTATATATATATATATATATATATATATATATTCTTACACACACACACACACACACACACACACACACATATATATATATATATAAATATGACGGGCTTCTTTCAGTTTCCATCTACTAAATCCACTCTCAAGGCTTTGGTCGGTCCGAGGCTATAGTAGAAGACACTTGCCCAAGGTGCCATGCAGTGGGACTAAACCCGGAACCATGTGGTTGGGAAGCAAGCTTTTTACTACACAGCCACTATAAGCCACTCCTGCACCTAGATATGTAAATTTCTATTCCTCATTACATATGAAATATTACGATACTATGCTGTCCTGTGGGCGAAATGCTTGGCGGTATTTCGTCTGCCGTTACGTTCTGAGTTCAAATTCCGCCGAGGTCGACTTTGCCTTTCATCCTTTCGGGATCGATTAAATAAGTACCAGCTACGCACTGGGATCGATGTAATCGACTGAAACCCTTTGTCTGTCCTTGTTTGTCGCCTCTATGTTTAGCCCCCAGTGGACAATAAAGAAATAGATACTATGCTGTCCTGTATCTACATCGCTCCGTACAATTCGAACTTACCACGCCTCGTAATTAATGTAAGAAATCTAGTTGTTTTGCCAATATTTAGAACTATGTTAGTTTTTACTACTAACTCTACAACACAGTATTCAGTCGCTTTAAGGAAATACGTTTATTATACGATTGAAACAGTTACAATTAGGCTCTTGTGTTTGTTGTTCCCCTAAGTACTCTTATCTAGAGTGGGGCTGCCTTATCTCTCGGCTCTCGGTCAATGTACAGATGCTTGACACAAATGATAGCGTTCAGCTTCTGTTGTGTGTACTCGTACCTCCAGCAAATATTCCGAATGTGTTATAATTGTCGAATTTCCTGTGAACAAAACTACAAATGTCTTTTTATGACCTGATGGTTATTCATTTAACATAAAATAATGAACAACATATGAAGCCTCAACAGCAGCATTGAGAACAACCACAACAACATCACCACCAACAACAATAACAACAACAATTATGATTATTTCTAATTTAGGCTCAACGCAAGCAAATATGAGAGGAGGGGATAAATTGATAGATGGGTCCCGGTTGCGAAATTTTGTTTCCCACGAGAGTTCCGGACCCAGTTATGAATTCATTTGCATACAATCAATCAGAGCTCAACTATCAAACTAATTTATGATCGCATACCAAGTGGTGGGCGATAGGATAAAGTCACTTGGACAAGGAATGGCCATGCTTCTTTTCGCGTCCCGGTTCTTGACTGGTAGAGTTTTTATCGACCCCGGAAAGATGAAAGACAAAGTTGCCTTCAGCAAGATTTTAGCTGAGAGCTTAAAGAGCTGGGTGTGATGTACAGCAAGGCATTTTTCCCGACGTCCAAACGACATCATTTGACTAGCGAAGGGCTGTGAGCGCCTGACGCTAATCTACATGCCAGGCATCCTGCGTCGTTCTACACCTGATCCAAGGTTGCAGCTCAATGAAATAGACGAGCTGTGGAGAGCCTGACAAACGGCGACCACATCTTCTCATCATCAAGGAAAAGCTAGAGATATCGCATCCTTAGTGCATTCTGATCATCATAGGTCTGCTTAGAGCATGTTTGCACATCATTATCCATAGAGCACCGAGTCAGTAGAATGGATCCCTTCTATAGAAATTGTAAGAGCAGGCTCTCCGGTCCAGTGAGACATGTACAAGGGAAAGGTATGATGGTTAGGCGGTAATGTATGACGGTGAGATGTGAGCATTCGCTACCTCTGACCGACTTTTCAGAGACAGCGATCTCTCGACCAGTTGCAGTAGATATCTGCCAAGAGGCTTTCAAACAAGTCTGGGATATAAAAGTAAAGCTCGTAGGGGAAAACCAGGCGATTTAGCCGTGAGCCGCTAACTATCGCTTCCTGTATATCCGCAGCTGTTATCAGCTTTTCGCAACACTCTGCCTCAGGATCTAGCTATCGGACGAGGTTATAGGGAGAACTAACTGACATAAGGCTATAGTGAAAGAAGTTGCTTGGAGGACAAGTTATAAAATTTTGAGGACGGAAATCTTCCTCATATCATCTTCATATAATTATTGGATGTATATATATATATATATATATATATATATATATATATATATATATATATATATATATTTAAAATATGTGTGCGTGTGTATTTGTGTGTGTGTTTGTGTGTGTGAGAGAGAGTGTGTGCGTATGTGTGTATGTGTGTGTATGTGTGTGTGTGTGTGTGTGTGATCATATCGAACACATCGACATGTATAGTTATTAGAATTTAGTTCACTCATATTGCAATGTGGTATTTACTACAGCTCTAAACTACGTATGTGTATACACGCACGTGTTTAAATTTGTTTATAGTGCATGCGTGTGTGTGTGTGTGTGTGTGTGTGTGTGTGTGTGTATGTGTGTGTGTGTGTGTGTGTGTGTATGTGTGTGTGTGTATGTGTGTGTGTGTATGTGTGTGTGTGTGTGTGTGTGTTAGGAACGTATTATCTTATTCGAAATGTATGCATATGTGTCATGTGATCACCAAGACGATATTTCGTTTTGTTTTTATTTTATTTCCTTCTTTACATTTTTTTTTCCTTTTTCGTAGACACACAGACTTGGTGGACGGAATAAAGAGGAAGAAGAAGAAGGAACAGACCCATTACTGTTTATGATAACATTTCTGGACAACCGAAGCAATATGTAACTCCGACCGCTATCCTACTTTAACAACTCTTCTATATTTATCACTTATTACTTCCATACATTTTTTACCTCTGTTTGTTTACACACATATAAACACATACACATATACACATCCGCATATATATATATATATATATATATATATATATATATATACTTGCAATATACATACATATGCACATAGATATGTACATACACACGCATACACACACACACACACACACACATATATATAACCGTTTAATGAAATAAGACAAGCTGTGTTCCAATTATCTATACATACATAAATACACATACATTGATGAATATACGTATGTATGTATATGCATATACACACATACACATAATTTTATATATATATATATAAATATAGATATAGATACATGCATATCAACCGTACATCCATAAGCACTAACTGAAAATAACCTTGGTGGTCAGGTGAGACCGATATAGTTTGTAAGTGGTGAATAGGGGTGGATGAGGGGTGGATGTCGATAGAGGAAGAAACATAGACACTGACGTAACACCTGTAAGAAAGCATATAATTAAGCACCTCTCTCCACACACACACACACACACACACACACACACACACACACACTGACACCAGCTGACACTCACACCCACGCATCCATATTGACACTCGCGTACATACATTCATACACAGACACACACACCGACGGACGTACACGCACATACACGCATACACATACATCAACACCTAGACATAAAGACACACACACGTATAGATATATACATACATACGTACATACATACGTACGTACATACATACAGACGTACATACATACATACATACATACATACGTACGTACGTACGTACACACATACATGATGGGTTCTGTTTTAGGTGGAAAGCCAGTAATACTGAAGGGAGGAGGTTAGTCGATATCATCGATCCCCCAGTACGTTACTGGTATCCTGAGAAAGGATGAAAGGCGAAATCTAGTTCGGTGGGAATCGAACTCGAAACGTAAAAAAGAAAAAAAAAGAAAGAGCCGGAAGAAATTACCGCGACGCGTTTCGTCCGTCGTCCTAAAACAACTTCAGCCACCACCACCACCACCACCACCACCACCAAAGCTTTCACCCACACCACCACTGTCACCTCCGCCGCCACCACCACCACCACCATCACCACCACCATCACCACCACCACCACCACCATCGTGGCTATTAGCAATATCATTACCGACAGCTAAAACAAGGTAGAACAAAGGAAACCAAAAAACAAAAAAAAGAAAAAAAACGAAACAAAACAAAACAAAAAAAAACAATAGCCACCACAAACAACAACAGCAACAACAACATTCTCGCTATTATCAACAACAACAGCAACAACAACGACATTCATCCTCAACAACAGCAACAAACATCAACGTCTCATCGTCATCAACATCTATAAGAGCAACATCACCACCACCACCACCAACAACAACAACAATCAGAGCCCTTATCATTTTCTCTCCTACTCACACTCTCTCTCTCTCTCCCTCTCTACCCCCCCTCTCCGTTTCTCCTAGACATTCCTGTAGGAGTTCTAACTTCGTAATATTTCCGCAGCTTAGTTTTGAATCTTGCCTCTCAGTCACGTCCCGCACTTTACACATCACACTCCTTTTTTTCTCGTTTCTTACCATTCCTGTTGTTGTTGTTGTTGTTGTTGTTGTTGTTGTTGTTGTTGCTCTTTTCGACAGCAGCTCACAGACACACGCACGCGCACATACACAACACACACACACACACACACCACACACCACACACACATATACTTACTTATACACCTATTTACACCCTCACCTCTACAAGTACAGACGCGTGCGAGCACACACAAACACGCACGCACAAACACACTCCGCACACACGTATATACATACATACATACACACACACATACCTACCTATCTATCTATCTATCTATCTATCTATCTATCTATCTATCTATCTATCTATCTATCTATCTATCCATCTTTCTCTATGTATATATAAATATATATATATATATATATATATATATATATATACACACACACATGTAATATATTATATATATATATATATATATACATATATATATACATACACACACACATGTAATATATTATATATATATATATACACCCACATATATAATGCATGTATGTATATAACTTCGATTGTTGACTGACAGGCAAGCTATCCGTCGTTCTTTGTATCTCTCTTTCACTCTTTTCTTCTCTTTCCCTCCCTCTCTCTCACTCTCTCTGTATATATATATATATATATATATATATATGTTTGTATGTATGTATATATATATGTTCCTTGTCACTTCACTTCTACGTCGTAAGTTCAATCTGAAGCGGAAGCTCTCTCAGTCGGTCGGTTTCACCTCCGTACTGGGCTGGCAAGTTTCATTCTCTCCTTGAAGTGACTCTTCATTCATATCATTACACCTTCCACCACCACCACCACCACACGCCGTCCACCCCGTCCACCCCGACACACACAAATACACGCGCGCGCAATCACGCACTCGCCAACGCACCCACCTACTCACGCACGCTCACATCTCGCATTATCGCAGACGCTTTCAGTTACGGTGTTCATAGGAGATCGATTCACCACCAGTTCTCAGCAATGTCTCCGCATAGTACACGTGTTCAATACCAGTTCAGGATACTGTGTGACGCCGACATCAACCTAGTAACTTAATTTCCAAAACTATATATATATACATATATATACATATTTATACTATTTATACATATATATATATATACATACATATTCATACATAAATCTATCTATCTATCTATCTATCTATCTATCTATCTATCTATAGATTTATACATGCATACATATATATATACATATCCATCCATATAAATATACATATATACACAAGTTTCTATCTCTTTTCCTTTCATCCTCTCTTCGTCTCCTCATCTTCCTTCCTTCTCTCTCTCTCTATTCATATATATATATATATATATATATATATATATATATATATATATATATATATAAATGCCCATTGGAGTACCAGACTTGCGGAAAAGGAGTTTTATTACAGAAAAAGAAAAGAGAAAAAATTAAAAAAATACCTGTGGATTGGAACCGACTACCTTGTACATTGGAAGATTTACCGTTTACATTTTGTCACTTTATTTTAATCTGAAGCCAATCCCTCAAATGCACATGGATACATAACACACCAGCATCATGCAAACACGAAAACACAAATGGTTATACATGTACATAAGCAAAACAAACATTACAAACACGTTTACATTTGCTTGGTATGTATTTACATATAGACAGAGCTCCAGTGGCCTGGCGTGCAGGCTTCCAACCTGTAGCTGACTGACGCCAGAGTGGTTCACTTCCAGCTTTCGGACGACGGACACCAAGGGTCCTATTTTCTTTCACCTGCGTCCGATTTACATATATATATATATATAATTATATGTACATAGATATTTAATTACAAAACAAAGTGTTACCCTGCTGGAGCACTGCTGCAATAGATCGTTCAAATATACATATACACGGATATAAACATCTTTACTCATACCCATACATACACACAGAAACACACACAAACACACACATTTATATATATATTTATCTGTATTTGTATATACTTTCTCGTGTGATTTAAAGTCAAGGTGTATAGATCCCTAGTTTTCTTTCCGGTCTCGTCCCATGTGTTATGTCTACTGAAATTATAGATATACATAGGCATGTCCTGTTGCACACGTGCAGGTCTGCACGAATCCCCTAACGCCGATATTAACCCCTAGACCGACAAACACCTGTAGATATATACCCCATACACAACTACTATACGTTAATACTCATTTATCAACTCCCATTAACATATATAACCAAACAGAAAATATTTAGTTCTCAAGCACCATAAATACACACACACACAAACACACAAACACATAATATAAATATATGTGCAGTAATATGCTTATTTAACACCTTGTGCACAGGTATATGTACAGGTGAACGTACATGCTTCTGTAAGACGCATACTTCAAAGACAACAGTTTAAATAACCATGGAAGAAGAGGAAAATATAGATTCACCGAATTTAGAATACAACGAAATCCAAATGTAAGTAACAAATAAATATATGCATATATAAATACACAACCACCTACACGTATATATATATATATATATATATATATATATATATATATATATATATATATATATATATATATATATATATATATATATATACACATGCGTCATGTATATATAAATATACATATTCTATATATCTATATATATACACATGCGTCATATATATAAATACACATGTTCTATATATATATATGTGTGTGTGTGTATATATATATATATATATATATATATATATATATATATATATATATATATATATGTATGTATGTATTTATTTATATATATATATATATATATATATACATATATATACATATATATAATATGACAGAAGATTGTATTACTTAATGCACATGTGTTGACTGATAATATAGGTGCATGCTGTAATCTGAGAATATCTTGGCACAATGTGTGTGCGTGTGTGAATGTGTGTGTTTGTGTAAATGTGTGTGTGTGTGTGTTTATATCTGTGTCTCTTTGTGTGTGTGTACATATATATTTACCTAAGCGTTCTTATACATATGCACGCAAAAATTACTTTATCGATTTCTACCATCTCAGCTCCCTCATCTATCTATCTATCTATCTATCTATCTATCTATCTATCTATCTATCTATCCATCTATCTATCTATCTATCTATCGT
>NC_142940.1:54482909-54505409 GCF_046866305.1 Octopus bimaculoides | reverse complement strand
TACTCCCAAGATGCCACGCAGTGGGACCGAACCTGAAACCACGTGGTTGGAAAGCAAACTTTTTGTCATACAGCTACGTCTGTGCTTATATACATACATACACACACACAGACAGATACACACATACACACATATATACACATACACAGTATTAGAATATGAGTTACTAACAGTTTTTCATGCTGCAGAAACAATAATTCGGCAGATTTATATAAATCTGTTGAATTATATTGTGTTTCTACAGCATGAAACTATTAGTAGATCTTATTTATATACTGTGTGTACTAAATATTGATCTCTCACTGATTGGAACACTTCTTTGCTGATCCTAACAGAACAGTAAACAATATATATATATATTAATATTTCGCTTAGGTATTGCGAGATTGATAACCTGGTGTAGAACTTAATATGCGTTTGTTTCAGAACATAATGTTGGATGAGTATAGAGTGGTTAAAAGTGGGGAAAAAACGACACCGGAGAAACCAGGGGTTATGTAATGAAGTTCATTTTCCGGTGTCATCTTTTTGTTCCTTTTACTACTCTCGCTCTCTCTCTCTCTCTCTCTCTCTCTCTATGTATACATACATATATATATATATATATATATATTCGTTTTGGTACATCCTCAATTTCATGTTGAATATCTCCTCTAAAACATCAGTGTAGTTAACTGGTCTCCGTCCTCATATTTCTATTAGGTCTCCGAAACATAACACTTGGTATGGCCTGGTGTTCAGCCTCAATAGCAATGGTCAGCCAGTAAAGCCTACTCTACGTTGAGCAATGAGTAATAGTAATAATGGATGGAATGTGTTCATAAAAAGACGTCTTTGGTCTCGAGTCCGTGCCATGTGGCTGGTACCATAAGGGCGATTTTGAAACTCTCTTTTCACAGACCAGTTTTCTATGCCATAAAGGAGGAATGGACTCTGCATATGTTTGAACGAAGGCTAATTTTGTTGACTAAAAGTTTTGATTGTTATCATCAATTTATCTATACTTTATACGTCTATTACGCGCACGCACCCGCTGACAAATACAAACTCAGACATTACCATATGTTACATATTTATTATATCATACCGTGATACTGTGTGGACTAAGATCCCCATAGACAGGCCGCTAGTATTTATAAAGTGTTAAACACTTTTGGTATGCAAATTAGGGACTCCTTCATTGAGTAACTTCTGCATTTGTTGAGTATATAAACAGTATGGCTGATTGCTTCTCTGGCGTGACAGTCAGAATGATGTGGACGCTTCTAATGAGAACTCAACAAGTTTCGATGAATATATATATGGCAGATGAAAAACAGAAGATGGAATTTATTATTAATCACCGCTATTGTTATATGTGTTATCCGTTATGTGTATTACCGTATTATTTGTAGCGAATGCTTGATACCCAGAAATCTGCCTCTGGTAATTCTTTTCGCCAAAACAACCCGTCCTTCATCGGACAGCCAGTTACTACACCGGATGTTCTACCCAACTTGCTTGGTACTCATCCGCATGAAAAGCAAACCTGCTAAAATGTTTTGATAGACTCAGGAATGTTAATGACCATTCAATAGAGATAGGATATCATCTTAAATTGGTAGAACATGCGTTATACTGTGAGCGTCTACCAGCCAACTGTGGTTGTAAAATCGATATGTTTTGCCTTGTACTTGCCTGCTGTCTGTAGTACAACTCATTGAGAGAGCGCTACTGGTAACAGTTAGAAATGTTAGTTCTTAAATCCTTTTCAAGTAGACTGATGAAATAGTAATGTTTATCACCACCTCAATATGGCTGTTCGATGAGACCACCAATCAAGTGAGGCCAGCTGATCAATCAACAATATTCAATGAAGAAGGACAAATATTTGACCGATTTGCAGAGCACTTCCAGCAATTTACTCAATGTACAAAGAGACAATGAACGGGAAACATTAGTAAACTTAACGCATCACACTGTTGGAGTCGCTTGGGTAACCCTCTAAGAGTGAAAGTGGTGGTCGTTGCAACGATGTCCATCTCAATTAGAAAGACGTCAAAAGTGGATCAGGCTTCGGGAGAAACGTTGAAAAATGAAAGAGAAAAGTTTATTTATATGACAGAGCGTTTTATACACGTTCCTGATCAGATAAACGAAATTCAGATCAAGCAAGATTGCATACTTACACCAACGTTATTTTAATTTTATCTGAGAACTCTGTTCGAAGCTGCATTCTGGAACTAGTATCAAGATGTATATATATATATATACATATATATAGAGAGAGAGGGAGGAGAGGGGAGAGAGGGGGGAGAGGGGAGAGAGGGGGGAGAGAGAGGGGAGAGAGGGAGAGAGAGAGAGATCCTAGCGATTATCTGTTTAAAGTTACGCAACTTAAAGCTAAGACTAAGATTATACATACAGTAGTGAGAGAAATGATGTTTGCTGCTGATTACGTTCTTGTGGTACAATAGCGTATAGAATATATAAAGCTTGATGGATGATTTCTACGGTACAGCCACACAGTTTGGCTGATAACAAGTGTTATCAGCATGGAATCAAAGAACTTGCAGAAAGGTGGTTTTAGATGGTGTAACACGAAGGCCTCTACTTTGAATGCTAGTCTGCTTTTGTTGTAACTTGACGAACAAAGCTAATAAGCTACCAAAATATTTCAAAACTTTTGACTGAGCACAATTAATGGTGATCAGTTAACAAGCGAACAATCTTGGTCAGCTGCTTGAAGAACTTGCTGAAGGTTTAAAGACAATCAAACTATTTTTATTTAAGAAAACATGGAACGTAATTTTCCTCACCCACATGATTTTGCATGGCTCTGTAAACTGATAGTTAACACAGATAGTATCTGAAGGAACTTAATATTAAACTGCTAGGTTTCACGAAAATCTATTTACAGGTTTCTTTAGATTGATCAAGAGTCTTTAGAGTAATCTCGGCATGTTTCAACGTGATTTAGAAAGTAAAAGTTTTATGTACTTCCCAAGGGAAAATAAAATATTTCAAAGAAAAATAAAAACAGCTGTAAGAATTTTAAACAATATCCAAAACAATTTATAAACGTTCTAAGGACCGTGACTGAGCAGTTTTCTTCAGCGAGTTCGAGAAAGCAATATCATTTATCAAATACGTTGATGAAGTAGATCCGTATGTGTTTGAGTGGTCGCTGCATTTTAAGAGATTTGGGAATGCAGTTAGTCGATGACAACTTCTAGTTTAATTCTATTTGGAAGTAAACATTCATTACACTTAAAGGTAATTTAAAACGAAGCTAAATGTGAATATCTACAAGTAATCGTGAACAAACATTTAGACTGAGAACCTCTGAGAATGTGGAATTGCATTCCCGAAAATTTTGGTGCTCTTAAAATTCTTACAAAAGCACTCGCAATTATTTTCTCATCATCGTATTTAGTGTACAACATTGTTCTCAGCACTAAATAAAATAAAATAGACAAATAAACAAATAAGAGCGGGCGATGACTTCGGTGAAGCCATCACACTGTTTCTGTCATAACGCAGTTACCTTCTTCAACTGAGCAAAAGTGTTAAAGTTATGGTGATCTTTGTATTTTCTTTTTAAGAATGAAGAATTTTAAGAATACCGATAATTTTAAGAGAATCAGAATAAGTATATTTCAAATTTTTAAGTTATAGTCTATTAAACTTGTAGTAAACATGTTTTGTGACACTCTAATTAAATTTCGACAAGGCTTATGCAAAGAAGATCTGTCATCGTTGTACTGAAGTAATAACTATGACTTTTATTCGTAGTTTGGCGTTTGAAATGATAGCGATGAGGGAGGGGGGTTTAACATGTTAACTAACTTTCACATCTCCACTATTCGTACAGAGTGAACCAATGGATTCAACGAAAAACGAAGGAGAAGGGGGGGGTGGTGGAGGAGGAGAAGAAGGAAGAGGCACACGTCATTGCTTAAAACAATGCCTTTGTTAATAAGATATCAGAAACCAAATTATGGAATGATTCCTTCTGAAAATACTTTGAAATTTAGAATATAATAGAGTACTAGAACTTTTGTTTTAAATATTTGCAAATAATAAAAACTAGAAGACGGCAGATAAAAAAAATGCATGTGTGATCTAAGCAGGAATAAATAAAACGTTGGGAAAATAAGCCCGACCGGTGCCGAAAGGAAGTAAATCTGAGATAATAATATTACAAAGACGAGATTCTGATAAAAGGAATTCAATCCAACTGCCAATGTATCTATATGGTATATTAACCAATATAAAATTACTGTATAAACATTAAAACAAGAAAATTCTTTATCAATACAAAATGTCGTATCCAAAAGAGGCAACGGTCTTTAGGTAACTAGAGACATACATCGAAACATTTACAAGTTGAACTCAGATCTTGAAATAAAACAAGGTATGTTACTAAAAATAACTGTTCAGCATAACAATACAGAAACCCCCCGTTATATACATAAAGGCGAATAATCAAATTCCTTAATAGGTTTTCTACAACATACAGGCATGCGAGGAACTCAAATACACCAAAGCAGCCCACCCCAACAAACACATTGAAAAGCTACGAGTTACATGCAAAGGGTTGCAGTTAGAGATCAAAAGTAAAGTACAGAATACAATGCACACCAAGTGAGAAATAAAATAATAACACAGTAGGTTTCTGAAAAGGTTAAATAAACCTAATTGCAACAAAGAACACAGGAAGACTGACAATATCCAGCCTAGAAAGCGAACGACAGGCTTTATAGCTGCACATCACGATAGAAAATTTGTATGGAATATGAAATATATATACTAAAGTAAATAATGGATTGTAGATAATAATAATGTCACTATTCTATAAGTTCAGTGACACAAGACTAAACAATAATATATATATATATATATATATATATATACATTGATACAATGTTGTTGTTGGCACTCCGTCGCTTACGACGTCGAGGGTTCAACGGAACAGCCTGCTCGTGAAATTAACGTGCAAGTGGCTGAGCACAGACACATGTACTCTTAACGTAGTTCTCGGGGATATTCAACGTGACACAGTGTGACAAGGCTGGCCCTTTGAATTACAGGCACAACAGAAACAGGAAGAAAGAGTGAGAGAAAGTTGTGGTGAAAGAGTACAGCAGGGTTCGCCGCCATCCCCTGCCGGAGCCTCGTGGAGCTTTAGTTGATTTCGCTCAATAAACACTCACAACGCCCGGTATTTCGTCTACCGTTACGTTTTGAGTTCAAATTCCGCCGAGGTCGACTTTGCCTTTCATCCTTTGGGGGTCGATTAAATAAGTACCAGTTACGCACTGGAGTCGATGTAATCGACTTAATCTCTTTGTCTCTCCTTGTTTGTCCCCTCTATGTTTAACCACCTGTGAGGCAATAAAGAAATAAATATACCAACATTAGGAATCATATTGATGCAATTCGTTTCATTGTAATCCCCAGACCAGGGAATTTATAACGTGTTCTCTGTGCATAGGCGAAAAAGATAGATTTTAGAGAAAGTATCATCTCGATGGTTTTTACTGCGAAATTCCTATCTGTAAACCGATTCTCCGGAATTTCTGACATGATAGCTATGTATGATGTGTGAAGTAAAGACGCAAGGAGAGTGTGGTGAACAGAACACTTCTATGTCAGAGACATGATAGCTGTGTGTGTGTGTGTGTGTGTGTGTGTGTGTGGAAAATATAGATCTTAGGAGAGTGTGGTTTTTAGAACACTTCTATGTTACGGAGTTTTGGGAAATATGACGTAGTTAAACAATTGAAACCTTAATCATTGGTTCCCCCGCCTTTTTGTTGCGTGTCTACGGTGTGTAATTACACACAGGTAACTTTCTGGGAATCCACTTGATTTGATATGTTATACAGGTGGAGGAAACCGTATCATAAGGTTTCAGAGCATGATTTTACACTTTGCTCATTTACTATTCGCTTCTAGAATCACTGCAATGCACACACACACACACACACACACACACACACACACACACACACACACACACACACACACACACATATATATATATACATATTTATATATATATACACACACACATTCTTTTATGCATTTCAGCCCAATGGTTGTGATCATACTGGAGCACCGCCAGTCTTATGACATTTTCAATGGACATTCTTTTGTGATTGGCTTTTGGTGAAGGAGGGAGTTCAATATTGCTGCACACTTTTGAGTTTCTTGTCGTGTTGTAGGTCCATTTGGGCCTTGGACCACAAGAGATCAAGTTGTACACACACATACACACACACACACACACACACACACACACACACACACACACACACACATAAATATACACACACACATACACACAGAGACACACACACACACATTCACAAGTATATATATATATGTATGTGTATGTATATATGTGTGTATGTGTATGTATGTATGTATGTATGTATGTATGAATGTATGTATGTATATAAATTTTTGAAGGAGAAAACTGCTCATTTCTAAAAACATACAAGCTGAAGAGAACGCAGGTCTATCGAAGATTTGCTGTATTATGTCACCCTTCAGCTCCACTGCTCCCAACTTTGATAATTTCGCAAAAACACTCGATGTTGTATTTAACATGATCAAATCCTTCGTTCGTGTCTCCTCTGAGGACATCCTTGTTTAAATACCCGCTTATGGACTTCTTGCATTTTTCATCTTCTGAATCAGAAGTTTACAGTCAGAACGAATGGTTTCTGTGTGAGGCCGACAGAACACTTTTCTATCTATTAATACATTCTATCAACTCTTGTGTGTTCAGTTATGTCTCCCTATATTCTTCCCTCTCCACAATAAAGACCTATTTGCTGTTATATCTAACAACATACACTTCGACTCCTTATTCTTAATGTTTCTGCAATTTACAGAAGACTTGCCAATCTAGCACAGAAATCTTCATAACATTCTTCATTAGAGACAAGACAATCTGGTCTCTGTTGGTCATTGAAATTTTTCACACGTGAACAATGTGTTTGTGTTTGAGTGTGCCTACCGCGTGTGCATCGTTGGCGATTTTCTTTCTTTGTCTTCCCTTCTTTGGACTTTTCCTATATTTCTGACGAAGATCTCCGATCGAAACGTTACATCTGCTTTCTTTTCTTTCCTTTCCTGATCGTCCAATAACACTGTACTTATTCTACGTCCTCTTGTTGTTGTTTATTCGTGTTTTTCTTGCTTGTTCATGTTTGAATTGACTATATATATATATATATATATATATATATATATATATATATATATATATATATATATATATATATACGCACGCATACGTGCACTCACTCACTCACACACACACACACACACACACATACACACACACACACACACACACACACACACACACACACACACACACACACACACACAACTACGTGCTGAGATCTTTATAGCATTCTTCATTAGAGACATGACAGTTCGGTCTCCCTTGACAGGTCAGAAACCTGTTAATCACGACTCGTATCCAGGAAACAATTATGTTCCGCATTTTCTCTTGGTATGATCAACGCACTGCAAAGTCTCTCAAAGTTCCTACAAAATACTAGGTTTGACAATTTATGGTTAATTTTGGTAGCTGCACGTCCGTAAGATTGCAAAAAGAACGTCCAAAAGTCTAAGCTTTCTTGGTAGGGTCGCAAAATACTTTCTTCCTCATAAGTTGGTTATAAGTTGGTAATAAAATACTACTACTACTACCACCACCACAACCACCACCATCACCACTACCACTAACCACTATTGTTACTTACATGTATCCTAGACCACATGCGAACCACTTCTGCTCAAGGCATTCCGACTAATTTACAAAGAGTCTTTAATAAACTTGTTCTATTTGCTATCACTAAAAACAGCTTTTGCACCAATGATACAAGAGGCTATGAACCACACCCACACAAGTCCACCCTAACTTATTAATGAGATACGTGTCAGTGCATTTCTCTACAGGGCTGTGGGTTACTACTGTGTGTGTTTGTATTTGTGTGCTTGTGTGTGCGTGTGTGTGCATGTATTTTCGATTTGATGTAGAGTTTCCATATATCCGAAGTGAACGTGTTAAAAGCGAGAAAGAAATTTGGGTGTGTGACAAAGTGTAGGTGGAAAGAAGAGGGAGAGAGAGAAAGATAGGTGAGAGAGAGAGAAAGAGAGACATACAGACAGACAGACGGAGGGGTAGTGACATGTGAATGTTACATGGTGACACCTGTCATTATGAAAGTGTTGTATAGTTACGAGCAAACGTGTCAGGTGCTAAGTGATCGGCACAAGAGTTAAACACAACACAAACAACAGGAATTTCAACTTACAAAACGTTGTAATGAAGGTGCTAAATAGTAATTTGAGAGAATTGGATGAGAGAAGGCGGGGCCGACCAGTGGAAATGACACTCATTAATTGAAGAGAATCCAATAGCTGGAGAAGGTAGTAATTAATAGATGCTATGGAGATACTAATTAAAGGAGATGCCAGTAAGTACGAACATTATCACTCCTGGCATTCAATTGGATTTTACATTCATTCATTGTATTTCTTGGGGGCTCAAATTTGAATCTACAAATGACAGTATTTCATGAATAGGTACCATCTGACTGAAAATCTTCGAACTCTAAAGCAGTTTTTCCACTCATCTATATTTAAAAAGACTGATATTGAAACTTGCACTCGTCAGCACTCATAAAAGTGACGTAAGACTAATAATAATATCAATGACTGGTTTATATATATATATATATATATATATGTATATATATATATATATATATACAGGGTGCATAAGGTATTTGAGGACATAACTTTTTGGGGCTATTGCTGCATTTTTTGCTAACTCTGTATAATCTTTTCACAAAATAATAACAGTAGACTCTCAGCTTACTCAAGAAATGAAGAGGCATGCCGTTACTGTGATTATAAAGGCTGGGCATAGTGTTTTAGAAATATCTCGATTTTTAAAAGTTGCCAGATCTTTCGTCTACAAAGTTTGTAAGGAGCTAGAGACTGAAGATGGAAATGTTTCACTAGTATCAAAGCATAAAAACATCCTAAACGCTCTGAAATCATCAGAACACCTGAATTTATCCAGTAAGTTCAACGGACCATTGTTTACAATCCCAGAAAGTCCACGAGGTCAATTGAAAAAGATTTCCATGCGTCAGAAGGAACAGTCAGATATATTGTCCACGAAGACATCAGATATACGTCTTATATGATGAAGAAAGGTCAATTCGTCAGGAAAAGCAAAAGAAAATCATTACATCGGATCTAAAAGGCTCTTAAACAAACTGAAAATCCAGCAGAAGATTTGATTTGATTTTTCTTAAACAAGAAAAACTTCAACCGATATCAAAAAGTTAACAGAAGAAATGACAGACGGTTATGTGCAGGCCCTTCTGAAGTTCCAAGTGTTATGCATCAAAATTTCCTGCAAATGTCATGGTTTTAGGGCTTGTCAGCTATGAAGGGCATGTGATGTCTCCTTACTTCTTTCCACAATGCCTTAGAGTTAACTCTGCCGCCTACATTGAGGTTCTGGAAATAATTGTTAAGCCCTAGATAGACAGTGTAGGCAATGGAAGGCCACATGTGCTTCAGTAAGACTCTGTACTATCACACATGGCTCTAGTAACACAGGAATTGATGGTTGAAAATTTTCATGATCACATAACCTCTAACATTTGACCTCCTAATTCCCAAGATCTCAATCCATTGGACTATTACATGTGGAGCGTTGTTGAGAGTGAGGTCAACGAACACGCCCATAACACCAAAGATTCTTTGAAAGCTACCATAGTGAGATTAATGTCCAAAATTAACCAAGACCACATGATTCGAGCATGTAGATGATTTAGATCTCATATAGAAGCAGTTGTTGAAGCTGAAGTTGGCTTTATTGAATAACAATATAGAAAAGGTTTATTTCTTTACCTCATAGCATTTTTTGATAAATAAAGTTATTATCTGTTACTATATATCTGTTTTTTTTTATAAACATAAATCTCTCCTCAAATACCTTACACACCCTGTATATATATATATATGCCCGACCTACACTCCAGCTGTTGGAGTAAAGCACCGCAGCAAAGAAATATGTTTAAAGACTGACACATAAAAAACGACAATACGTCAGACACCAATGCAAACAAGTAAAGCCAGTGTAAAATACGATTTCGCACTAAATGATACAAAAGTTGTATGGGTAACTTAAGTTTAACGAAGTATTTTAGTGCTGTTGATTGCAAGATTGCGATATTTCAATATAAAATGTAAAAATAGATTTGAAAAACGAAGTTAGTCAGCTTCTGTTACTGCTGACTGTTGGTCATTGAAATTTTTCACACATGAAACATGTACTTGCGTTCGAGTTTGTCTATGCATGTATATAATATATATATGTGTATATATATATGTATGTATATATATATATATATATATATATATATATATATATATATATATATATATATATATATATATATATATATATATATATATATGATGGTTGCCACTTCTTTACAGAAGAAGGCCGTCTCTTCAATTATTAAATACTGTCATATATATAAATACATGTATGCATATATACGCACATGCACTCACACACACACGCACACACACACGCACACACACACACACACATACACACACACACACACAAACACCGTTCAATACATTTCGTGACCTTTTTTTAATTGCTAGTGCTTACGTATTCACATATTCAAGAAAATATTGTTTCATATACTCAACATTCGCCAGTTTCTCATAATAAATTATTGCGCACTTGAGCATCGCAGCTCCCCAGTTTTTGACAATATAATTAATGAAAAAAAAGAAAAAATGGTTATCTGCCCCGAGTGCGAGTGTTTTATTCAATCACATTTGATTCGCCAACTGAAAGGTCACAGAAATGAGTGACTTGACGAATTGTTATTAGTAGATTCATGGCGGAGATTAACTCGCAGCTAGGTTTATAAACATTACAAAAATTGGAAATGATGACAATGAGATGATGGTGACCTCGACAACGACGAGAACAACAAGGAAACAACACCATTACCACCACCAACAATGACAGCAGCAACAACAACAACAACAGTAAACTATCAGCAAGTATAGTTACTCAGTAGTGTGACCTACGACAAGGATCACTGCGAGTATCCATGTTAAACTGCTGACATCATAGCGCTGAAAGTATTGTATAACGAACCTGATACTAATGAAATATATACACTCTTGCAAGCTAGCATATTGCACACACGCACGCACACGCTCTCGCACATACACACACACACACACACACACCCATCCATCGATCCATCCATCGATCCATCCATCCATACATACATACATATGCAACTATATGCATGAGAATACATGCATAAAGCATACAAATCTGCACATACATGCATACATACATACATACATACAAAAATACCCTGTTTTTGATGTTGAAATTCCAGTGAAGGAGCCTTGGATCTAGGTTAGGAAGCGGTTTTTTCTCTATTGGCAAAAAATCTTGAAATAAAATTAAACAATGCCATACATACATACATACATACATACATAAAACTTATCAACTGATCGCAATAGACTTTTAAACATAGGTTATATTTTTACATTCATATTCTACAATAGACCGAATGGGCTAAATGTTTCGTGGTTTAGAAACATATTTTCAGGAGTCAAAAGGATTTCACAGAAATATTACATAGTATTAATATACATCACATTAGGAATGATTTCATTCTTATCTTATTTAAATCTACCGTCCTCAGGTAAAATTTTAAACATGTATAAACAAGCAAGGTAAAGCATAGAAGAGAGCCTATATACTAACTAACATGAATAAGTCACACACACACAGACACAGACTCACACACATGTGTATATATATATATATATATATATATATATATATATATATATATATGTGTATGTATGTATATATATATATATATATATATATATATATATACATACACATATATATACACACATACATACATACGTATGTGTGTGAATTTATATGCTTTGTTTAAGACTTAGTACTACAATTGTTCCAAGCCACATGTGGTATTATTCATTGATAGATTTGTTGTAGGCAAGAAACAGATAAAACTCGGTCAGGTGAAAGCAACACACATACACACACACGCACGTACACACGCACACACTACGATTGATTTAACTCATATGTATTATCCAATGCTAAGTCTTCAAAAGGTGTCAAAATTATTATGATATTTGATAAACAACGGATGAGGAGTTCAATGCGGTTGTGTTGTTTCTGTTTACCTCGTGATTCTTTTCATATGTCCCTCTGTGACACCCATTTCATACCTTTCTACTCCTATATCAATATCTATCTCTCTTTATGTATATATATATATATATATATATATATATATATATATATACACATACATAACTACACACACACACATATATATAACTGTATTTTAATATCTCATAATAATGTTTTATTCTCCGATTTGAAGCGACACTTTTTACAAATATTATATATATATATATATATATATATATATATATATATATATATATATATATATAAATTTCTTTTCTACGAGTTCAGGCATTCAGACAGATGGCAATCCGGCGATTGTTTATTTTTTTATATTAAATATGGGCCCGAAAATCCATATAAATATCCGCGGAGTTCCTACTATTATAATCAAGTGGAAAGAGCAACTATTTTTATTTCATAGCTTTACAATTGTTTCAGCGAAAATCGTTCTCATGAGCAAGGTTTGTTTTGCTTGGTTTGGTTTAGTTTGTAATATGTAAATGTAACCCTTTAAATACGCGCAGTTTCCACTGCAAATAACCTTTATGAATGATGCCGAAGAATCGATCATCAATTTTTGTGTCTATGACACCTCATGTATCAATGATTGCATATCTTATTGCATAATGATATAATAACTCTCATGAGATCGATTTTAGATGAGGCAATTGTAAATCGATGAAAGAAAAGGATCTGCGTACTCCATTGTCATTGGTTTTATTTTCATGTGTATGTAGGTATGGATGGATGTATGTATAGATGAATTGATGGATGCATATATATATATATATATATATATTAGAGAGAGAGCGAGAGAAATTAGAGATAGATACATTCACACATACATACATACAAACATGTAGATAGATAGATCGACAGACAGACAAATATATATATATATATATATATATATATATATATATATATATATATATATATATATATATATATATATATATATATATATATATATATATATTCCGATGAAAAGATTGAAAGTCGATTCAGTGTTGTGAGCGTTGCTTCTAAATGAGCTTCAAAGTGAAGATGACTTTTTAGCAATGTTCTTGCGATGGTTTTACCACATCTATCACATAAATCACTTTTCTATGTTGGATGCAATGCAGAAGCTTAACATTTGGCATTGTGTCCAGAACGTAGCTTTCCAAACCACCAACAGAAAAATCTATTTTTACATGGCTGACAAATATGTATTCTGCAGTTGGTAGCTTACCTTAGATTATCTACCCTCCTCGATTTTCTGACAAGATTAATCTTAGATATGCAAGGTCAATTACAAGCTGAATAGTTAAAGAGATTAATGATATCTATATAGTAATTATTTTATAATTGTCTATAGACACATGCGAATATAAGGATGCACATCATAGAAGAACAGAATGGAAAAAGCAGAGCAAGAGCACACACTAAGACACACTGAGGAGGTCACAGATGTGTGACGAAAGATTTCCGGACGATGCACATGAGTTGAAATAAGAACAGTAATAAACGAGTGAAGAACAAATATATAGTCCATGTGTTTATTTGGCAAAAAGAAAATGACCGTGCTGAGATACAACAATATTTGTTTCAACACACGACTTCACATCAGGAAGTTTGCAACACAAATTTATAAACGTAATGTCTAGTTTTAATTTCACGTTTAATGGGATTGTCTTTAATGGAGTTCAGTATTTTTCTCCATGACGCTCTCCTAGTTACCATAAGTTCCCAAGTGCCTGCATGGATATTGACTTTTTTTCAAATCGAACTTTCTAGTATTTTTTGATGCTCTTCGGTGCTGCTGCTAAGAAGAGAGGCGGTAAAACTAGTCAAGTGGTATTCTTAGTTTTATTGTTTTCATTTTAAAATAGGTTTGTCAGAAGTTTAAATAAGGTGAGAACAGTTGCGCACCCTCGTCTTGGAGAAAATTGTGATAGCATCTTCATATGATGTAAATATTTTAGGGGAAGTATGGGAAGGTCGTGTAAACATAACCATAAAAGAGGGTGGTAGGATGTATCCTTGCGGTGCTCATAAGGAACGTTACAGACTCTAGAAGTAGGTCCGTTGCTCTAACTCTGAGGTTAGTTTGTTTATTAGCATTGTATATTGTGCCTTAATGAAGTGTTTAATTATTCTTACATGTTCCAGTATTACATGTGCTACTGTGACATATGTTATTGTGCCGTATATTGTTTCAACATGTGTTATTTGTACGTGTTATAATGATTGACGTGAAACTGTGACACGTCATTGTGACGTGTTATTATAGCCCTTGTTTTTGAGACATGTACTGTTGTGACATATTATTATGGTATATTTTATTGTGATGCGTTTTGGTTACGTTACCTACTTTAAAATATTCACAGATCAGAAAAGACCGTGAAAAGAAAAAAAAAACAATGTTACACATGACGCACAGACCTAGCGATGCATTTCCTCTACACAAAATTACAACAATACTAATATAATAGCCGTATACTAGATCTATTGTGAGTTCTATCAATCTCTTCTGTCCCAATATCTCCACAATAAATCACGATCGACTAAAAAGAACTTAGAATGGTGCACTCCGTATAATCAAAGGTCACACCCAAATAACATCCACAGATGACTGACATAGAAAATGAAAATAAAAGCTCTCCTGGACAAACTTTTTGCGCATTAGAATATTAGGTTGTCCTCGGCTTTTCCACTGAGGATGAGTTTGCGAATAATACATAAGTGAGTTGTGTGGTTTAACGAAGGATATGATTACATATTTAGAGGGAGGAACGTGTTTATCCGATCTGTATTATCAGCGTGGTCTCTTCTTAGTTAAGAAAATGATAATGTCACTTGATACTTTAACATAGTTGACCTGTGATCGAAATAAGGTGAAGATCTGTTCAAAATGTCAGTATTTTAGTTAGATGTCATTTAGATGCTACGGTTCCTTTATCTGACCTGCCTTGTATAACAATGTCTACGCACATTGTCATCATTGAAGGAGACGGCATCGATACACATAGATCTGCTAGAAACATATCGTTTTACTGATCTATGAATAAATACTTGCTTTAAACTATCTTGTAGTATTGCTCTCGTAAAATCTGTGACTCCAATTACTGAATGCTTACCTTAGAAGTAGAGTAACAATTGTAAACTAATTTATGTTTGTTATAGATACTGAGATGGCGATCAACGATCTACATAACTTTGCGGTTAATTTTTATAACAAATATTTATGGCTTGGCTTTATAATTAAATTTTATTGCTAATTTTTATTATGAAACAATGGACTCGGTGGGTTTTCTAACCAGTCGCAATATGGCGGAACATAATTTCGAAATAAAATTAGTTTGTTGTCTAACTCTTTATTATTATTATTATTATTATTATTATTATTATTATTATTATTATGATTTTTATTATTGTTGTTGTTTTTATTGCCTTTGCTCAGCTTGTATTGCGCCACCTGACGCATTTCTGTGCATTTTTAGTTTTATTTATACTACTTCACCGACAATATTCTACCTAATGTGTATGCTTTGCTTGGCGATTATTTTCCCGTGTGTTGTTATCCATTGAGAATATTTTATCGATGAGTAGAGAAGATAAAACAGTACCGGAACTAAATGTGCACAATATACTAGTTCCATATTCTAAAACAATATGAATTGGGTGACAAACCTAATATCACGCATGACACTTATGCTTGGCCCTTAGGGACTTTCAACTAGGACCACTTTATTGTCAGTATTAAAGTCAGGACTTTGATCTGATGATTTCTCGATATCTTTAAGTGTCCCTTCCTAGAATACAATCATCCACAAGGCGTGGTTCCTTTCTTCCTTTCCTTAAACCTGCCTCGAAAGGCCTACAGAAATTTAGGAGTGTTGCCTTTCTTTTCTTGCCCGAGCCATCGAAAAATATTTACAAACAAAACTGTAAATGTCTCCAAAAGTGACACGTATTTAATGAAAATAAGAAGGCGTTTGTACATCGTATGTGAAGAATGAAAGATGGCGTTGTAACATTATTCAGATGCTATGTTTTAAAGAGTTAAAGAGCTTCTTATGTATGATTCTACTTTCATCCTTTAATGTTTTCCCTTAAGTTTCTAACATAACGCCCTCGCAGTGAACCAGAATTCTGTTTGGTGTGTGATATCGAATGATGTGAAAATGTCACAGAAAGTTAAGATAAGAAAAACAAGTATAAATTCTTTATAGTAAGTTATATCTGCAGACATAAGAAATGAGCTGAAACAGGACAAAGTGAGCGGAATTAAACGAAAGATGCATAGTAACACGATTATGCTTAGGTTTTAGTATATACCGCCCTCTCTCTCTCTGTCTCTCTCTGTCTCTCTCTGTCTCTCTCTCTCTCTGTCTCTCTGTCTCTCTCTCTCTCTCTCTCTCTCTCTCTCTCTCTCTCTCTCTCTCTCTCTCTCTCTCTCTCTCTCTCTTCCCATATGCGTAGATCTGGTGGATTAGTTACGAAGTTCGCTCCATAATCATTTAGTTTCGGGTTCGATCTTACTGCACGACATCTTGGGCAAGTGTTTCTCTTCTATAGCCTCGGATTGGCCGAAGCCCTGTGAGGGGAAAACTTGACAGACAGAAACTACAGCCTGGATATAAGAGCTATAGGTTTCTCATATCACTTCTCCCTAGATGGTCGCCTTTTCCTGGTTTTTGAAAATACATTCACATCAGCTGGCCAACGAGTCTCTACAACGATGCACTAATTTTTCTCCCTGCTCCAAACAACGATATCATACCTGTTTTGCTTACACCGGGTCGTTGTTTTTATATAATCACAATCATGAGTCGTCTTGGCCTTTTTTGTAGAATTAATACAGGTTTTGGTTCAACTCAAAGATTCACTGACATTTCTCTAGATAATTGCGCGATCTGCGATAGCTGGCTCCAGTCTCCAGTCTCCAGTCTCCAGTCTCCAGTTCAACCATTGTGTACATAGTTGAAACCGCACGTGCTGATAAGTGTCTCCTCTTCATTACTGCCATGTATGTGCAAATATGTATGTAGCTATATATCTATTTCTCTCTCTCTTTCCGTGTATATATATATATACATATATATATATATATATATATATATATATATATATATATATATATATATATATATATATATATATATATAAAGGTGGCTGGAAGCAATTTAAAACCAAGGAGGAAATAATTTACCGTAACTAAGAGTCACCAAGGGTGCAAAGGGCACCAGCATTGCTATAAATAGGAGTAAAAAAAAAACTACTGAAGTCTTTGACTCCTATTTCTAGCAATGCGGTGCCCTTTGTATCCTTGGTCACTCTTAGTGATGGTGAATTATTTATATACATACATACATACATACATACGTGTGTATGTTTGTCTGTCCATTTATGTACGAATAAATGTGTATTACGTGATTAGTTATTTAGTCATTATTTCTCAAATAACGATTAGAATCATAGACATAAGACCTATAATTAGAAGAGATAGAGATAACTAATTACTTTACTCAGTATGTTATTCAATATATCACTGGTACTGATAGAAACATGAAGAGCATAACGGAACACAAATTCTACATACTCGAGTCCTTACGGAAGAAATATAAACTAAGGGCAGATCACTCTAAGTTGCATTTATCTAAATCGCATTATTTTCTGAGTGTGACTGTTTGTGCAACGTAACGAAGAGTACTACTATTTATTTTGTAGCGTAACCACTGGAAACTAACTCTGTACTATATTCGTATAGTAAGAGCCGGGACAAGCTTTCTACAAAGATGTTATTTCTACAAATTGGTTAAACTACGCTAGCTTAACCAAACTGAAAACAAAACATTGTGTCACGTATCGTCTGCAGCTTACACTAGTTTGCTATACAAGGCGTAGTGTGATCGGTGACATAGTTAAGAGATGTAAAACAGTTGCCCAGTAAACTTAGTAGAAGACTGCTAACCTTTTGTATTATCAAACTGACAGTCAACTTTAATATTTATACAGGCCCTTTAATAGATGTTTGTATTGACACACTTCGTAATAGAGGCGTGTATTAACGTAGGTCACTGTTCAGTAACAATACGCATGTATGCGTATTTATGTATGGTGTGGGTATGTGTGTGTGTGTGTGTATGTGTGAGTGTCTGTGTGTATGTTCGAGTGTGTGTGTGTGTGTGTGTGTGTGTGTGTGTGTGATCTGAAGCTTTCGAGTTACGTCTTAGTATATTTTCCTCTTTTACTTGTTTCAATCATTGGACTGCGGCCATGCTGTGGCATTGCCTTGAAAGGTTTAGTCGAACGTATCGATCCCATTAATTTTCTTTTTCTGTTAAGCCTGATACATATTCTATCAATCTCTTATCCTGAACAGCTAGGTTACGAGTTCGTAAATAAATCAACACCAGCTGTCATACGACAGGCTTCTTTCAGTTTCCGTCAGCCAAATCCTCTCACAAATCTTTGGTCGGTCCAGGGCTATAGTGGAAGATACTTACCCAAGATGCTACGCCGTGGTACTGAACCCAGAGTGATGTGGTTGCGAAGCAAACTTCATGTCACACTGCCATCCCTGCACTTAAACCGGATCTTAGAAATGTGTAAAAATAAGACAAAACAAAATAAAATAAACCACTCGGTTTACGCGTATGCACGAGCTCCTCGGTGGGACTGAACTCGCGACCATTTAGTTGCAAAGCGAGCTTCTTATCCCCACAGCCATGCCTGGGCCTATGTTAGAGATACAACTTCTATTTCATCTTCTCATTAACGAAAACTGGTGCGCGAAAATATACCCTAATATATGGTGGGTGTTGGTATTTGCCTGTTTTTTTGTTTTTTTTTTGAAGCACTGATAAACTGTTATATTCAAATTTGTTTTTCTTTGTGACTATTATTGTATATTGTAATGTGTCAAAACACTGACAAAATTCTAGATGCGATGGGGAAATGTCAGTGACCAAGTCGCACAAATACGAAAACATTATTTCTTAATCTTAATAATTATGCTAAACTCTTTCGAAATGAATGAGAAGAGAATATAATAATCATTTAAAAGTGATTTCAGTTGCTATCCTGTTTCGAACGCGATGCAAATTCTGTTTCATATATATATATATATATATATATATATATATATATATATATATATATATATATATATGAAACAGAAATATATATATATATATATATATGTATATATATATGTGTGTGTATGTGTATATATATATATATATATATATATATATATATATATATATATATATATATATATATATATATATATATATATATATATATATATATTGTGATAGTACGTAAAGTACTATCACAATGTTTCAAAAGGATCTTCTACCTCGGCAATTCTACACTTGTTGTCTGTTCCAGGTGATTTATTACATTTCAGCTTATCAGTTTCTTCTGCTGAAATCGTTCCTTTAGTCTCTTGTATATTTAACGGAATCCCCTTTAATTGCTTTAGTGCATTATACCTACCCCCGCTTTGTGCCTGTAAACCTCTTGGCAGTATACTCTCTCCTTCTTTCAGTTAACTTTATTTGCTTTGATCAGTAGGTTACTATATTTATCTTTAAGAACTTGACATTTAGGTAGTCTTAACTATTCTGCCTGTTGTTCTTCAATTATTTATTCTATGATTTAACTCGAATTCTTCACATCTTTTTTTAATCCATGTACCTTCTACTCTCCTAATTCCTTTTACTACTTTGCAATTGGCCAGTCTAAGGTACATTCTTGTTGTTTCATTTTCGTATTGTTCCTATTTTAGATTTATTCTTTCATCACAATTTTTTTTGTTTAACTTTTCCCTTTTACCAAGAAATCTTCGGCTGTTAGTATTTCTTCAAAGACTTCTGTTATTTCTTCAACACTTGCATCGATAATAACAAAGGTGCGAAGTTTCTTATTTGTGCTTCAGGTTCTTTCATTCGATATTTTAAAATTTCCAAGATTATATTCTACATTATACTTTGGTTCTTCTCGACTTATTTGAGATCTTTTTGTTTTACATTATTAAAAATCTGTGACTACTACCTATACCTGTACCTGGAAATACCTGAGTTTTTACTCCATTCATATTTGACTGATGATATTTAATGGATAATAAAATTGAGTTGATTATTATATATTCCTTTAGATAAATAATTATTATATACCCCTCGTGCTAAATAACCATTATAATATATCCGTTATTTGCTCCTCTAGATAAATGCCAAGTTAGAGTTCTTGACAATTCATATTTAGTATAATGTTTCTATGTTGTTTTTCTTTGAATTCTAATTTTATCTGCTGTTGTTGGTATTTTCCAAGTCATATCTTCCAACAATTTCTTTCTAAGTATCAGGAGCATCTGATTCCATTATTTCATTCTAGTCACCTGAAGTTCTACGAATGCCTTTTGTTTTGTTCACCAGTTTTGTCCTTCATTTTGTTCATTCTTTTTTCTTCGTAGAGTGTTATCATGATTCCGTAAATGATTTCATTGCGTCAGCGATATCAGAAATCCACTGAAAATTTTCAGGATCAAAACAAAACGGAAAAATAAAAAAAACGGGAGCAAATCACAAAAAACGAAAATGCACTGTATAGCATTTTAATTTACAAGAAAGAAATATGAAGTGTTCAACGTCTCGGAGAATAGTCCTTCATCAACAACAAGAAAAAAAAAGAACAGAGAAGAAAAGAAGAAAATGATAAAATAAGAAAAGAGGAGAAAGTTCCCTCTCACGATTTTAGATTTGTCGTCAAAGATACGTGTATGAAATGTATGATGGACGGGGGTGGATGGGGAAAGAACCTATTTTCACAAAAAGTAGATTATTTGTCGAGAGAGACAATTAACGAGCGAGTAGTTCTTTAGCAAAGAAGAATAGATTATTGTGCCTTTGTGCACGAAGGCAACTGATGTGCATGTGGAAATGTGTGTGTGTGTTTATGAGGTGGTGTGCGTGTGGGTGTGAGTGCAATGATGTAGCATTACTTCGTAAGTTTTGGATGTGCTGTGTGTTCATGTGTAGGGATGTGCGTGTATGAAAAGCGTTATTGTGTAGTAAATGGAAAATTTGTAGTGAGTATGTGTATGTATTGCTGTGCAGATTTTATGACTAGAACGATTGGCGTGTGTAAGCCTGTGTGTTATGATATATTGAGTAGTGAATGGAAACGTGTGGCGCGCGCGCGTGTGTGCGTGCATGCGTGTATGTGTGACGTGTATGATAAATACAGGATAAATATTAGAGGACAGGGAGACGTTGGCGCGTGTACCGAGACAGAAGAACGTTGGCGAGTGTGCCAAGACGTAAGAGGAATGCAGACGCACAAAATGTTGTGTGTTATCTGTATGTATGCATATGTATGTGTGTGAAGGATGGGAGTCGGTGTAAGCTGTGTATAGGTATTTGGAGGTAGTGCGTTTGTATGCTTTTAGAGTGAGGTGCGTGTGTAGTGCGTGTGAAGTTATTCAGTACGTCTGTGTGTATTTGGAAGCAGCGTACGTGTTTTTGTGTTTGAGCTGGGTGCATGGGTAGTGGTGATGTATGTTTAGGTACGCGGATGTGTTGTGTGTGTGTGCACGCGCGTTTGTGAACCTATGTAACCAACGAGAAGCTTGTTTAAGCCATGTGGATGTGTTGTGCCAAGGCGGAGAGTAAGTTATTTGGGTTGTAGCCAAGCTACAGGAGAACGATGGTGTAGGAGAATACCAGAGATTGGAAGATATAGAGAAGATTGATCAACTGAGCTGAAACGGTGGGCCACAGGTGACAGGTGGCATTTAATAGAGTAAAGGACGTTACTATTTGTAGTGTGGAGCACGAGATTCTCAGGCAATGGTTCTTGTTTGAATGGCAACGGATGCGGGGACAGGCAAAGAATCAAGGATAAGCCTATGAATGTGCCAATAAATCACTCAGATTGCGGGTGCACTTGTTAGAGTAGGTGTTTAGGAAGATCGGAAGCGATGAGGTCCGACTGAAGTGCTGTAGGCTGGTGTGTTGAGGGGATAACGTGTAGGAGTGAGAGATGGAAGGAAAAGAAAAGCGGTTTCTGTTGGGATAGGCACGAAGCAAGCGAGCAAACGTATTCTAGACTCCAGTGTACGGTTCTCAAATAACCGGAAGTCTCGAGCAACCGGTACCCAAATAAAAAAAAATAGAGAAAATGAAGAGTCAAGAGAA
>NC_142940.1:54465409-54477909 GCF_046866305.1 Octopus bimaculoides | reverse complement strand
AATCTTTGAGAAAGACTTGTGTGACTTGGTAAAAAAGAAAAAAACAGAGAAAGAGAACTGGAGAAGGACGGGTGGAACATGCATTCCTACAGAGAGAGAAATAGCTACAGATAGCCAGGCGCGCAGCTGATAAGGTTCCTGAGTGAAATTAATATATACAACTGATATGAAAACGAGGTTGTGGTGTTGTCGTCGTCAGACAGGGTCAGTTTAAAAGGTTCAATCGTTACATCTCAATTTCTGGAGTTCCACAATTGTTTCTGTTAGTACGGCTGTCATTTTGACCCAGCTGGCAAAGCACGAGAACACTATTTTCCGGTTGCTTTTTTCTGGTCGTGTCACAATCCCCAGACAGTCTCAACAAGGATTTTGACGAATCAGTAAGTAAATAAATAGATGCCCAAATAATTAGGATGGCGGGTAACGGTTTCAGAGGTGTTTTCTTGACAAGCATGAAATAAAATTCTTCAACTTACAATCCTTACTGAAGATAGATTAGCAAGAAGGTTTAAATGTCAGCTATAAACGGATTGCTACAAAATGAGACTGCCACACATCCAGTATAGGGTCTGTGATGGTTTCTTGAATTACCTAAGTTTTCTTTTTCGGTACAACTGGAGAAGAAACACAGTAAAAGAATAAAGGATCTGACTTTAAGCTGAAAATGGAACCTGGGTTCATATTCGTCGCAGGTGTTTGAATTCGGGTATTTTGTTATGAATGTTAATAGAACATATTATTCTAGCTACATTATCGAGGATCACCTAACTAGAGACTGGGAATATTTCTGAAAACTCCTACTGTTCTGTCCAGAGAAGCAGTTGACACTCATAACAGTTCAAGACGTGATGACCGTTAACTAGTATTTAGAATGATGTTGAGAATAGATTTTATGAAAACATAGACGTAGTTAAAAAAAAAGTTGTTAACCATAAATATTGGTTTCAAAGGCCAGCGATTTCGGGGAAAGGTCTAAGTTGATTATGTCGACCTAGTGTTCCCAAAGGCTGAAACGCAAAGTCGATCTCGGCGGAATTTGAACTCAGAACGTAAAGACGGATGAAATGCCGCTGTCAACTCCTATTCTTATATAAGCCTAAATATTGGCTGGAAATAGAACTGGAATAAAATCGACATTTTCTACAGCACCGTTATTGTGGGGAGAGATAAGGATATAGTTTTGAGCTATCATCTTATATATGTAGTATTCTGTGCTGCCCATCAACAATTATTGTATTTTCCTGTATGTCCATTATCAAACAATGTATGGTCACTATCAGATAGTGTATGACCACCAATAGTTAACGTCTGACTACCAACAGTCAGCGTATGACTCAGTTTATGTATGAACACTATCAGTCAGTGTATGGCCATAAAACAGTCAATGTATGATCATTGATGAGTAATAGTTAATGTATGATCAACAGCATCAACTGTTTGATCAGTACCAGTACCAGTATGACCAACAGTCAGTGTATGATGGCCAGCCAGTGTATGACTAACACTCTCCATGCGACTACTGCCAGTCACTGTATGTCTAACCAATTGACTAGCAAATCGATCGTTTGTTTGTTTGTCCGTCAAAGTTCTTTCGTTGTTCTTTGCAACCTTTTCAGTGACCCGTGACTCCCAACACGCTCCAAAGTCTGCTTTGTCTATTTAAGAGTTGGTCTTATGGGAGTCAAGGGTGCGAACAGCCACGACAGAACTTTGATGGACAAACAAACGACCGATCGATTGTTTAACCAGCACATTGAGCAAACGATTGATTCTTTAATTGATTAGCTGGTTTGATACTTAACAAATTGACTAATAATACAGAAGTGGAATTGAACTTGTGTGTGTGTTCTTATTATTGGCGTAATGACTCTCCCAAAACGCGACTGAACTTGTTTAAAGGCGCGAATTAACATCAAGAACCTTGCAAACCAAACACAAAACTAAAATAAACTTTCTAAAGTACGTCTTTCCACGTTTCCTAAAATGTGTTTCCTTTGAGTGAAATGGTTTATTTTTGTTTAAAAGTAAACCGAATGCGTTTTCACAGGCAAAACGGAACTGAAAATCTAGAATAAAGAGTGCAGCACTGCACTAATTGTAAACATATGTATAATTATTCCAGTCAAGGTTTCCCTCCCATTTTAATAAACTCTCGTTACACTTTATACAGGACTAAAACCTGAATAGCTAATTAATTAAATATTTCATTTATTCTTTTACTTGTTTCAGTCATTTGACTGCGGCTATGCTGGAGCACTGTCGAGCAAATCGACCCCAGGACTTATTCTTTGTAAGTCTAGTATTTATTCTATCGGTCTCTTTTACCGAACCGATAGATTATGGGGACGTAAACACACCAACTTGCCCAAGGTGCCACGCAGTGGGACTGAACCCGAAACCGCGTGGTTAAGCAAGCTACTTTATTTCATTTCAATTTGCCACGAAGGCAGTACAAAGATGAGTAGCTGCGGGATGGACAAGTACATTAATGAGATGAGATGAATGGTGAATATGATGATATTAATGGGAGAAGACAGAAACCGCCCGCCAAACTCTGCTTCTGTAAATCATTGTTCTTTTATAAATTACACAAATTTACAAATTGAGGCTATAAACCTCTTACTTTACAATTTCATTATGTCTTTGAACTGAGGCACAGTTAGGCAAGCTACTTACCACACAGCCACTCCTGCACCTAAATATTTCATTTTTATATCTTTATTCTTTATTACGCAAACGCCTTTTAATCCATAACACTTCAGTGATATTATCGAGGTTTGCTCTCAATGAACTTTCATAAAACTAAATTTCCTCAGCATAAGATCGCATAACAAACTACCGAATTAAGCAACATTAGTATTGATAACTAATATGTTTGGTAAATAGTTACTTAAGCACGCAATAAGTTACGATTGCTACTGTCTAATAATAATATCAGATTCGAGTAGCGAGCGTTTAATTTCTAAACTAATTTTTGTTCTTCATATATGAATAACATATTTAGTAGGAAACACAATTTAGTAGAAGAGGTTTATTTTGAAGTAGTCCGTAAGTACTCATCAGATTAGGTGCTCTCTTGCCTAGACCACTTATCATTGTTGTTCTGACAATATCCAGCTGCTAGACAAAATGTCTATCGATTAGTTTCTTTTCATCTCTTTTACACCTTCTGCTAAAAATATTTGTCATCTTATTATTATAAACCTATCAGATCGGCAAGCTGGCAGAAACGTTAGCACGCCAGGCGAAACGCTTAGCGGTATTTCGTCTGCCGTTGCGTTCTGAGTTCGAATTCCGCCGAGGTCAACTTTACCTTTCATCCTTTCTGGGTTGATAAATTATGTACCAGTTGCGTACTGCTGTCGGTCTAATCGACTGGCCACCCCCTAGAGCAGAAATGATTATTATAAACCTATCATTTCCTTCATTCGTTACAGAATCTCTCTGAAGATAGAGAAAAGCTTTAAGGTTAAATCGTATTTCCCAAAACAGTGATGCTTTGCAATGGCCGAATGGATCAATTTCTCTCGGTTTGTATTCAGCTTTTGGCTATGTACAAGGCGACGGAGCTCGTAACATTTAATACACAAATCTGAGGATAGAATAGGTAAAAGAATAAACTCGAATAAGCAGATATTGATGCGCTGTTTCGCTGTATAGAGTAACAGGATCGAATCCTGATACAGCAAAATCAATTAATCAGTTCCGGGCAATATTCGTACTGCACCCTGGAAAAGAGCCCCATCGAACTAATATGCTTGTCGACTTCTTGGGTTTCATTATGTATACAAGTGATGCGTGGTGCACAAATATTTGCCAGAAATTCTTGTAGCTTCAAGTTTAGATTTAGTAATAGATTTGCACTAGAGCTTTTCCTCCTCACCAGGGGAACAAAGGGAGCCACCGCTATCCCCGAGCACGTTTTTTCGTAATTGGGGCCCCTTGTAAAAAATATAATCAATCAGTTGAAAATTATTTGATGTGTGTCACGGTGCCTTTTTTTTTTCCTATGAGTCGCTCCCACTAACTTGAGAATCTGGCTACGCCCACTGCTCCTCACACACAACACATAATTACAATATTTTTTCCCCAGTCCACTAGTTCAATCTCTCTGACTGTTTGTCCCATTTTCCCTCTCTTTCTCCCTCTCTCTCCCTCCATTTCTCTCCCACTCTCTCCTTCTCTCTCTCTTTCTCTCTCATTCACTTAATTTTTAACCCCATCTCTGTTTTACCCTCTTCTTTTCTTTTTTCTTTTCTAAGAAGTCTTTTCACTCTATCAATTTTTTTAATAACTTTTCATTTCTCTTCTCTTTATCAGCAACATTCTTCTTTCTCTTTCTTTTCCTTCCTCCGACACAAGTATCCGTATTTTCTTTTCCTCTTTCACTCTCTCTCTCTCTCTCTCTCTCTCTCTCTCTCTCTCTCTCTCTCTCTCTCTCTCTCTCACCCTCTCTTACTTCATGTCCATAACATTCAACAGGATAATTTGCCTTGATTTAAGCTAAATTCCCTCTTGCTTATTTACATAAACCTGCAGCCAGCTGTTCAAAGATATAACGACATTCCTCTCTTCTACTCTTCCATGACACACGACCTTCAGCATGTAAAAGAAACGCTGAAAGGACCCTAGTATTTAAAGGAGCATATAACTCCTTAGAATCGCATCAGAGTAATGTCCCCTGTCCTATAACACTAGATAAAAAAATAAAAAAAAGAACCAGCAGTAAAAGATATTGACAATATTATTTATGTATATAGAAGTTAATTTTAGGTAATCCGGCCCCTGCGCTTTACGTTTGTTTTATTTAAAATACTTATAAGACAGCTTCTGTAAACTTACATAATTTCTGAATGGAAATGTACTGAGAACGAAGTGGAATTAATTTTAATATAGTTTTTTTTTTAAGTATACCGTGTAATGATATACAACTCTCTCTCTCTCTCTCTCTCTCTCTCTCTCTCTCTCTCTCTCTCTCTCTCTCTCTCTCTCACTCTCTCTCTCTCTCTCTCTCTCTCTCTCTCTCTCTCTCTCTCTCTCTATCTATCTATCTATCTATCTATCAATCTATCTACACACATACATGTGTGTGTGTGCGTGCGTGCTCGACGTATAACCTTATTTTAAGAACTTATGTATGCTCCATTATGAAAGGAGACACTGAAGTGGAGTCATGCTATTTCGACAAAATTTCTTTGTTAGAAGCGACTTCCCTTGGTTATAGAGGCCATAAACTATTTATACAAAAATCAAGTCTATAGAGTATATTGTCGAATTTTTAGTGTATATACACATATACCTATATATAAATAATACACACACATGTATGCATGTATATGTGTGTGGATGTGTGTGTGTGTGTGTGTGTGTGTGTGTGTGTACGTAATAAGAAAATGAGATGACGAAGGAATAAACGATTATCTTATGTACTTCATTAGCTTACGGATGTTTCTGCTATAGGATGCAGTGGACTCCTCATCATAGATGAGTACCTAGGTAACACCCAATAGCATCATCGGAGCCGCGAATATGGAAAAGAATTACATTTATGCATATATATATATATATATATATATATATATATATATATATATATATATAGGAAAAAGCATTACCATGAACCAGGCATATACATGCATACATACATACACACATACATACATACATACATACATACATACATACATACATACATATATATATATATATATATATATATATATATATATATATATATATATATATATATATATATATATATATATATATATATAGCGATGTGTCAACTTGTATTAAATGTGAGAGTATTGTTTTCGTTCTTTAGCTGTCATGTTTGTGTGTACATGTACAAACGTGCACTCACACAACACATACACACAAGTAAGATACATATACCCAACCCATGCTACCATGAAAACGGGCATTGAACGAAGATGATGATTCACACAAACAACTGCACACACACATACACACACTAACACACACACTACACACATATATATATAATCCTATGTAAAAGAAATACGAACATAGAAAATTTAACGACTTTCCGTTGATTGGGAAAGTGAAGAATGGCCTAAATTAATTTTCGAACCTTATTGGGGTCTCATCAGAGGTGTTTTTCATCACTTAACTAATCCAAAGAAATAAGCTACCATTCTGTTTATACTAACAAGTCCAGTAGATCCAGAAAACAGGAGCTACTGATTTGCACATTATAATTATTTAACACTTTATATAATATCAGCCCCCGGCAACGGAGAGGCCACTCCACAGAGTGACAAGGTATTATATAACATGTAGACCTCCGTAGAAGAGATACAAACATGGCAAATTTAACCATTTCTTCGTAGACTGAAAAATATATAGTAATTATTGAAATGTTTCGCAAACATGACGAAAATATTTCCCTTGTGCTAAACAATTTGCGAGAGTGCTCAATAAAATTTTCGAGTTTAAAGCGGTTATGTCATGATAAGTCTACTAATGCGAAGATGCTCTTGAAAAAAATGTAATCAACTGCATATTGAAATAACTACGTCATACATTCCATATCTTGTAAATACATGATTTTATTTCTAGTAGTCAAACGTTCATGGTCGCCAACGGACACGTGGTCGTTTCACAGCTTATGTATGCCACGGAGTAGAAACCATTAAAAAATTAAGAAAACAATTACGCTTAATTTGCTTTCTAATAAGAAACTTTACTCATTGAAATATTAAAAGAGGATGTAGAACTAACCTACAGAAATGAGCTGTTATAGTAATTAGAGAAAGAAATCTTTCGGAATTATAACATAAACATTTTTATTATTGCTCTAAATCGTCCTCAGACGCTATACGTTTTGAAAAAATATTTTCATTATAATTTTGAAATATTTATCCCTCTAATTACTATAACAGTTTATTCCTGTTAGTTTACAGTCATACATACATACATACATTATGACTGAAAGGCTCCGATTTCCCGTGCTCGGAGTTACTCGTTTACGATCATCTGCTGGTAAACCGAGCTTGATTTTCTTTTGAATATTCACTGTCTGAATATTTTTTGAAATATGAAATGAAAGTGTGAAGGAAACGCTTATCCTTATGTTCTTCCTTTTAAAAACCTTTGTGAACTACACCTACGAAAACAGATGCTTCAAGCTTACGCTTTGGATGTCATTTCTGGCTCCCGCGGTAATATTGTTATAAACCTCATAAACATAAAGTGTAATGATAGTTGCTTCTGAGAGTCGCCTATAGAGGAGATGCCTGACGACTCTACCCTCACGATATTTCGATGAATTAATACACAAAGGAGACGGATGAACGAAAGGGTTTTATGTTGGTGTCTGTTTGAAGTGAGAATGTCTGACCACACCAAAATTAAAAAGAATTTCACTAGATTTGTCGAAATATTTATGCTATAAAACGACTACACAGTATTATTTTCCAATATCCGTGTCTAGCGATTCATGATGTGGGGTCCTATGTATTACAATTTATCTTTGAAACGGTTTCGTGCTAAGTCTCAGTTGACTCTGTTGTAATATGGAGAACCTTTATTGAATACTCACTTATCAAATAATAGATTAAAAATGTGTCCACTAAGGTTATCTACACAGGAATCTGATCTCTTGTTTACATATATTGTTTCTTCATTCAAACATTTCTCTAGTGTTACTTATATCCTGAAGACTTACTATTTCAGATCTGAAATGCTTAGACCAAATTCTTTGAATATAGTAAGTGGCTTTTTAATTTTTTTTTTCTAAGTTTATCTATATCATGTCCATTCATGTTAGGGAATGCGATAATTCCGACATATCTGTATACTTAAGTGTTATTAGGTTTATATTATATTCCTGAGTAAGTACAGAAATACATAAACAGTCAAATATATAGTTTTTCATCGCCGTAGCTACCCTTAGACACATTCAATTCTACGTTGCTTGATCCAGAAAAAACTGTCATAGAAAAAATAATGGTTTCAAATTTTGGTATAGGGCCAGCAGTTTCTGAAGGGAGGGGGAAGTCAATTACATCGACCCCAGTATATTACTGGTACTTATTTCACCGACCCCGAAGAGATGGAAAAAAAGTCGATTGTGCCTGCTCGACCTTCATTATTATTATTATTATTATTATTATTGATTTCAAATTCAGGCACAAGGCCAGCAATTTCGATGTGGTGGAGGGGTGAAAGTTGATTACATCGACCCCAATACTCAACTGGTACTTATTTTATCGATCCCGAGGGGATGAAAAGCAAAGTCAACCTCGGCGGAATTTGAACTCAGAAGATGGACGAAATGACGCTAAGCATTTTGAGCGGCATTCTAACGACTCTGCCAGCTCGCCTTCATCATCATTATCATCATCATCATTATTATCATTATTACTATTATTATTATTATTATTATTATTATTATTATTATTATTATTATAGTAATATGTGTATCGATTATATGGCGGTGAGCTGGCAGGCAGGGTCGCTGGTACGCCTGACGAAATGCTTAGCACACATTTCTTCCGACTCTTTACGTTCTGGGTTCAAACACCGCCTAGATTAACTTTGCCTTTCATCATTTCGTGGGTAGATAAAATAAAGTATTAACCAAGTACTCAGATCGAGGTAATGTTTTTTCAAAAATTCGTAAACTTTCAGGACACGACTTTCAGAAATGATTTTACTCAACTCACTAAAGTTACATTTGGATTCATCTTCGATATTAAACTTCTTGTGGCGTTACTGCAGTTCCATTTGCTCTAGGTTCGTTATTGGTCTACTTAAAAAAAAAAAGAATTATGGAATTTATGCTTTCTAAGTACACCCTATTTATTCTTAGTTTTTTCCTTCCTTCCTTCCTTCCTTCCTTCTTACTTTCTTTTTTTGTTTCTTTCTTTTTCGATTGAACAACCTACAAAGTTTTCAGTGTGTTTTTTTTTATTATTAAGCGGGATTTATGTAGGTTCGGGCGTTATATCTGATCTTCCATGTTTAGAGGCGTAGCTAAGACTTTTGTTTCGTTGTTTATTACACCGCATATGCTTAGGCTTGTTTTCATATATGTTTTCATTATACTGCCTAATAATAATAATTACATATTTTATGTTTATCTGTCGAGCTCATATATATTTTTATTTTCTCAGCTGGGAAATATTGTTTGAATTTTTAAAGGGTAATAGGTTCTTATTTAACGTGTTTTAAAATCTGTTCAATTGAAGATTGAATCTTATCTTATAAGTTTAATTACGTCCAGTTCGTAATTCTTTTTTTATCCCCCCCCCCCCCCCGTTGGGGTGAGCCTTGCATTTGTGTTGAATTGTTTATTTTTAGATATGTTGGTCATGCCTTTGCCGAAAACAATGCTTCCCATTTAATCTCTTAATATATTTTCATTTTCTTCTCTGGGGAGCTTAGCTTAGAAAATCTACTATTGTTCAGTATTGAATTCTCAGTTCATTTGTTGAACTCTTCCAATTAGAAATAAATAGCATTTTTAGAGTATAATTATTAAATGCATTTAGTGGTACACTTTAGGCTTCCACAAATTCTCATTTTTTTTTTTTTAATGCCACAAAATTATACTTCGTGATGATAACTAACATTCAACGACGATCAAAACATTTGAAACGGTTCAAGATCGGTTCGGGTCATAAGCATCCTAAAGGCTTGGGATGTTTTAGTACAAAAAATATCAATAATAGATTTTGGGAGGTGAAACTCGAGATTTCTCATTGAGAACAACTGATGTAGCATATCCAGTGGAGTAATTGATAGCTGAGGGTATAGTATACCAGACAAGCAATCGAGAGGTCGGTAGTTCGTGTCTTGTCACCATTAATATTTGGCGCTAATAGTAAGTTGTTATTAACAACACACATAGTTGCCAGCGGCTCGGCCTATTCAGTTGGAAGTACTACAGACTAAATATTGTAAAACCACTGAGTGTTCTTCAGCTTGGTGTAGTAAATCGAAGGCGAGAACCGTGTTCCTAACCAACACAGTTAACTGCTAACGGCTGTGTCACTAACTACAAGCACCACAGTCGAAATACAAAACTGCTGAGTGGTTCACCAGCTTGTTACGGTGAACTGAGGTTTTGTGTACTTGAAGCTCTTTGCCTACTTTGTCTGTCTGTTTTGCTCTCCAACTTGCATCCGCCATTTCGCTTTGAAACAGTTTCTTGAGGAGTCACGTGTCAGGCATTCGAACGAGGTAGTCTGCCCACCTGACTTGCGTTCTCCTCAGCTGTTTGTAAATGCCATGCAAATCCGCTCGAGAGAGGACCTCCGTGCCTGGCACTTTGTCTTGCTAGGTGATTTCATGTGGAAACGGTTTAGCTTTTTGGCGTAGCTTTCGAAAAGCGTCCAAGTATCACTGAAGATCTTTAACTTCAACCCCGATACCTAAGAAACGCAATCACACGACCGCCCTGCTTGGCGAAACTGCACCAACAAAGGTGCCACCTCCAATAAACAGAACAAGATTGCAAGGGCACGAGAAAAACGCGAACTACTCAAGTCCAGAGTCAACTCTTGCATTCAGTTCCAACAGACTTCCAGTGCCCGCCCTGCAGCAGAGCCTTCCGAGCACACATCGGACAGCTTGGCCACAACAGGATACACCATGTACCGTCTTCTTCTGCCGTATGATGTCCTTGGTCATCGTCGACAACGACGGACGAACTAATAATAATATCAGTGAAGTGAAAATAGATGTTTTATGATAAACACAGCTCTACTCTACCGGTGGTGATCTAGCAAGGGAATGGCAGCTGGTCTGTCGATCAAACGTTTGTTTATCTGGCTAAAGAAAACTAGTCCAGCAGTTCGTATCCATCCAATAACGGTCTATTTTAGGCATATACATTTAATTTTTAATGGCTCAGTTTTTCAGACAATAAATTGGCACAATAATGAAGTACTATTCACGCGTCATCTGCGAAATATCTGATAAACCTTCAACCATAATACTCTCTCAACTAAAATATAGACTGTCAGTTTATTAATGATACTGATACGAACGGCAGAAAGACGACCTTTGTGGGAAGAAGTGCGGGGTTTAAAATCAAAATAAACACGTTTTATGAGCAGACGACACTCGTTTGACCTGACAAAGACTGGTGTTTTGATTTATAACCTGCTTGTGTGTGTATGTGTGTGTGTGTGTGTGTGTGTGTGTGAGTGTGTGTCTTTTGGGTGGGTGGGTGAGTTGGTGTGGATGCGCGTGCGTGTATGTGTGTGTGTGCTCATGTGTGTGTGTGTGCACATGTGTGTGTGTGCTCGTGTGTGTGTGTGCTCGTGTGTGTGTGTGCTCGTGTGTGTGTGTGTATATGTGTGTGTGCATGCGCGAGCGCGTTATTTTATGACTTAACAGAGTAAGCCAGATTAACATGATCACACACACACACACACACACATTCAAGTTATCTCTCTTTATCTCCCTCCCCTTTCTCCCTCTCTCTCGCTCTCTCTCTCCCTCCCCCTCTCTCTCTCCTCCCTCTCTCTCTTTCTCTGCAGCTGTCTTCTATCTTCACCGGTGTTTTCTTCTCCTTTCTCTCATAATTGATTCCTCTTTTTATTGTCTCTATTCAAATATCTGCCTACTCACACTGGTATGTGGAGGTGGACACGATTGAACCGACTGGCATCGTTGTTGTAGTTGTTGTTGATATTGCTGCTGCTGCTGCTGCCGTTGTTGTTGTTGTTGTTGTTGTTGTTGATCTTCTGACAGGAGCAGATCTATGATGAAAGGAATTCTGGCCATGTCTACCAGAGTTTGGTGGCAGAGAGCTATCTAGAAACTCCATTATCTCCTTTGTCCTTTCTACCTTTTAAAGACAGTGGAATGTAATTTGATGGAGATTTGATTGTTGTTTCTAGCGAAGTGAGTGACCGGTATAGAATCATAAAAGAACCTATGACAGACAATAATCAGCTTAAGTGGTGCCAGTGAGATGAATAGAAATGGTTTGAGGCGGACGAAGCACACCAAATTATGCCTCTGCTGCAAAATCTTGATGACGAGAGAAGTTTCTCTTGGAATCCCAGTATCTATCTATCTATCTATCTATCTATCTATCTATCTATCTATCTATCTATCTATCTATAGCCGACAACTGATGAAGGGTCGATCTTTATGTTACTTGTCCTGTTTTCCATTTGTTTCTCACGTTGTTACCGTATTGAACACATTTGTTTTCATATTTCGTGTTGCTTACTGTTGGTGACGTCTTGTACCCATATATACATGTGTATATATGTGTGTGCATCTGTGTGTGTGCATCTGTGTGTGTGCATATATATATATATATATATATATATATATATATATATATATATATATATATATATATATATAAAGATTTAAGTCGCAATATATGGATTCAACTAAACCGGTGGTACTCATAAAAAATGCATCCTTAATGTATCATTCTACAAAACATATAGAATATATAGCATGATGTAAGAGAGAACCATAAAGAGTGTATAAAGTTATAACTGGCG
>NC_142940.1:54455409-54460409 GCF_046866305.1 Octopus bimaculoides | reverse complement strand
CTCACGCGCTATGCTTCATTTATACAATGTAATTTTGTGTTAAATAATAACATTTTGCTCAGAGTTTAACCTTTTCAGAGGAAATTGCTTCTGGACCAAGTGTTTTATTATTTCCGGATCGACCTCACATAACAATCTCCCTACGAAATTCGGCGTCTTATCTCGGTCGGCAGCGTTTTCGTTGCTGATTAATTTATGCATTAGCAGAGCTGATAATTTTTGTAAAATTAAGTTGGTCTACTTTAAGTTCGTTTCGTATTTATTTTCGTTCGTTCTAAATACATTCGTGTTTCTTTCTTGATATGTGTTGTTCATTATTTAAACAATATATTTAGTCTGTAATAATTATTTGAAAGTAATAAAATAGATATTCGTTGTACTTACTGAATTCGTTTTGTATCGATTTTCTCGAAAGATTGTTGTGTTTTTTGTTGCCTTTAAATGCTCACAATTTCTCGTCTAAAGACAAGTTGACCATTACTGCAACACTAATTTTTGTGGTCGCTATTTCTATTGTTATTATCACCATCATCATCATCATCATCATCATCATCTTCTTCATCATCTTCACCACCCCAAAATTGCAGGCCTAGTGCCTTTAGTAGAAAGGATTATTATTATTATTATTATTATTATTATTATTATTATTATTATTATTATTATTATTATTATTATTGTTGTTGTTGTTATTATTATTATTATTATTATTATTATTATTATTATTATTATGTAAGGCGGCAAGTGGGCTGAATCGTTAGCACGCAGGACGAAATGCTTAGCGGTATTTCGGCCGCCGCTACGTTCTTAGTTCAAATTCCGCCGAGGTCGACTTTGACTTTCATCCTTTCGGGGTCGATTAAATAAGTACCAGTTTCGCTCTGGGGTCGATGTTATTGATTTAATCCCTTTCTCTAAATTCGAGGCTTTGTGTTTCCAGTAGAAAAGATTATTATTATTATTATTTACTGTCTCTGCACAGCTTCTAACGCTGGAGATGTACTACGGTGTCAGCTGTTCACTACCAGTGAACTAAGGTAACACCTCTTATTTTTTGAGTACCTTCCGGAGTATTATTATTATTGTTATTATTATTATTATTATTTTATGTTTGACTTTTGTTTTGCATTTGTACAAGTTGGATCCAAGTCTCACCCAGAGACCTCAAGAGACAACAAGTTAGAAGTTCATGTAGGTGTTATGCCTAGGGTACCATATATTTGGATTTGTACAGTTTTGTTCAAGTGAATGTTTAAGAAACCATAAGAAAATTATGTGTTTGCTTTAAAATTTGAGATCACATAGACAGTATTTTACGTAGGATATGGGCAGTTCCCATGAGCACTATCTTTTGAACTTCAGCCATTTTGGAGTTTCCTGGTATCTGAGCTAGGTAGTAATCAGCCCGTTTCGCATTATTATTATTATTATTATTTTTATCATTATTATTATTATTATTATTATTATTATTATTATTATTATTGTTATTATTATTACTGAGTGAGAGAGCACTACATGCCCTCAAAGTGACACTGGGGTAAAATATACGAAGCCCAGTGTACCCATCATGACTACTCGTTTGATAAGAGTACACTAGGCACATGCATCACAACCATATGTCCGTGACATGGTGATCTCATTTCAAGATTTCCTGCTCATGACCTTACAGGTGAGGCTCAGTTAGAATTTTCTTACATTTAATTAGATATTAACCTGCATATAGGTGGGAAAAGCCACCTACCTTGTTTTATCTGTTGATAATCCGGAGCTTTAGGACTGTTTTATCTGGAAATGTCCGATATGCCCACAAATATCTTTACTCTGAGATTCTTTCAAAAATTCCCAACGTCTATTGGGAACCTTTTAAGGAATTCTAAGTACACTCCTGCTATCGTCCGCATCAAAAGTTCTGGTTTTGTCTTCAAGAGGAATCTATTTATTTTTGCACTGTGTGCTGTTGTGTCTGAGTGTTTTTGGATCAATTCCAGCAACAGTGAAATTGCGAAGAGTTAATTGTCGCTCCTGTGGATGCTATTGTTGCTACAGCTGCTGCTAGTGTTGTTGTTGTTGTTGTTGCCGTCGTCGTCGTCGTCGCAGTCGTCGCTGTTTTGTCTTTTATTTGTGTATCTTCTATTTTTGCGATGGAAGCTGTTGTTCGGGCTTTGGTTGATGTTCTTATTCTTTTCTACTTGTTGCTGCTGTTGATGTTACTGTGTTATTATTATTATTATTATTATTATTATTATTATTATTATTATTATTATTATTATTATTATTATTATTATTATTATTATTATTATTATTATTATTATAATAAAGGCGGTGAGCTGGCAGAATCGTTAGCACGACGGGCGAAATGCTTAGCGGTATTTCACCCGTCCCTACGTTCTGAGTTCAAATTCCACCGAGATCGACTTCGCCTTACATCCTTAAACACTGGGGTCGATACAATCGACTAGTCCCCTCCCCACAAATTTCAAGCCTTGTACCTATAGTAAAAAGGATTATTATTACTAATGTTGTTGTTGTTGTTATCGACTTGTTAGCTAATTAGTTTATTGTAATCCGTTCTTTTGTTTACTCTGAGACTCTGGGGTAACTAAACTTGGACCGTATGGCTATAATTATTAGTTTCACTACTCCTTCCCTTCACTTTTGTCGACCTCACTATTTTCAGCCATTAACTCCGACTATTCTCCGCCACCCACGTCATCTCTTCATTTTAGAAATCGAAATTGTAAGTCAAAGTTTGCTCAATAATGTTTAATAAAAGTACAATAAAAGAAAATAACAACAGTATAAAAACAATATTACACTGCTCTTAATCTCAAATGTTTGCTTCCGGTTTCTTGCTATCTGTGTAATGATGATCTGTAGGTTACTCTGTGAATGGAAGAACACGAGTGATTAACCCTTCTATATGATTCCAGATCGAGATATTAGATCACTTTCAGCTGTTCTTTGCCACGACTTCCGGCAGGCTATGATATCAATTCTTTATTTTGTTTGTATGTTTTTCTTATTATTTTTCCTTAAATTAATATATTTTGATTTTTACCATTATCTGTTCTTTTACGATTAACAAATCAATATTTATTGTGTTGACTTTCGGTAATTGCATCCATAAAGTTGAATTTCATGTCTCAAAGAATCCCTGGAGAATGATACACTTAATATGTTTGTGGCTTACTGCGTCGATATAAACATGAGAAGGAAAAACTTCTTTCAAAACGAGCTTATTGATTCATTCTTAATTTGCAGTCTCATTGCGTTCTTAGTCCTTTATTAGAATGTATGTGTGTGAGTATGAATCTATGTATCTGTTTCGGTATATACACACGCGAGCAGAAACACACGCATATACAAATAGTCTTATGATCGTATATAAGAGGGCATACACAGTAATAATAATAAAAAAAGCATCAAAGATTCTTTCCGAGCCATAGACTGAAGGCACCGGTTTCCTGGATCCTGTGACGTGCATGTTCCACCCACTCTCCGGACGGGACGCCGGTCTGTCGCAGGATCACTTATTTTTGCCAGCTGAGTGAATTGGAGCAACATGAAACGAAGCGCTTTTGCTCTAAGAGCACAGCGCATCGCCTGGTCTAGGAATCGAAACCACAGTCTTACGATCATGAGCCTAACGCCCCTAATTACTAAGCCACGCGCCTCCACACACGCTGGTAAAATTACAAACGAAATAAAAATGAACTCAAAGCCTAAATAGAGTACATATTTAATGTGTGGGAATCATAGATCCAGTTTATTGTATACTGTTGCTAAAAGTTTCATATACTTATTCTCGGATATTGTTTCATATTCTTATCCTCGGATAACCGAAAGGAGACATACACTTTCACAGCCACTTTATGACTGATAGAAATCTCTGTAAAGGAGTCTGTTCTATTTGAGATATGGTGGAACTCTAGACCCTGGTGTACAGTATCTTGCGCAACGTGCTTTCTGCTATAGCTTCAGGCCGCCCAAAGCTTTTTAGCGAATTTGGTAGATGGAAACTGAAAGAAGGCGGTCATGCATATATATGTGTGTGTGTGTGTGTGTGTGTGTGTGTGTGTGTGTGTGTGTGTGTGTGTGTGCGTGTGTAGATGTGTATGTATATATATATATATATATATATATATATATATATATGTATATATATGTACATATATACCCCCCCCCCACATATATATATATATATATATATAGGGAGAATTCACACAAAAAAAAAACAAAAGACGAAGACAGCTGGTGTAGACAACAAACAGATATATTAGTATAACGCTCGGGAAGTGAAAAAGTCTTTAACGTTTCGAGCCTACGCTCTTCCACAGAAAGGAACAAAGAAAGAAACAAGGAGAGAAAAAAAAGAATGTGTAGTGGCTAGCGATTATATATATATACGACGGGCTTCCTCTGACAAGGCTTTGGACGGCCAGAGGCTATAGTAGAAGATACTTTCCCAAGGTGCTACCCAGTGGGACTGAATCCGGAACAATGTGGTTGAAATGCAAGCGTCTTACCACACAGCCACTCCATATATATGGGGGCAGTGCCTTCGTATCTCTGTTTGTTCCCACCCACCACTTGACAAGCGGTATTGGTGTGTTTACATCCTCGTAACTTATCGGCTCGGCAAAAGAGAACCGATAGAATAAGTACTAGGCTTTTAAAATATTAAGCATAGGGTTCATAGGTTCGGCTAAACGTTCTCCAAGGTGGTAGCCCAGCATGGCCGCAGTCTAATGACTAAAACAAACGGAAGATAAAAGTCAAGTAATACGCATTAAATATTTTTCAACCTGGGTATTGAGTAATATTTCGGATGCATTATTGATGCATCCGTAACATTACGATCTCTGCCGCCCCTCAACTCTATAATGTAGACATTGCTCACATATTAAAAAAAAAATTCATTGAATTTTGAAAGCTTACACAACCCATACATTTGAATAAATGAGCGCAAAATGTCTTCGAGATACTTCTATTTATTTAACTGA
>NC_142940.1:54442909-54447909 GCF_046866305.1 Octopus bimaculoides | reverse complement strand
CAAAAAATCGACTATTTCTGGTTGCAAATGACTATTTTTGTCATTAATTTATGTCTAATTTAACGACCGTGTTGATAAATAGTTGGTATAAACTAGTTAAAATTAGTAAATACCATTATATATAGTGCCGAATGTAATTTCTTTGTTGAATGACGTAATCGGCATTTACAACACATGTAATCAGCAGCTTCCCAAAAATCTCAGCAAGTAACTACCTCCCATTGCAACATGACATTGTTACTAAAACAATGTGCAATGCCATCCACAGAAAAGACTGGTCTAAATATAAACAATTCTTCTATTATTGAATACATTCATATCAACGCTAGCAATATTTAGCAGAACTTTTCCAACAAAACTAACAAGTGCAAACATAATATTGGTTTTGAATTTTCGCACAAAACCAGCAATGTTTGAAGAAAGCGAGAGTCGATTATACCAGCCCCAGTGATCAACTGGTGCTCATTTTATCGACCCCAAAAGGATAAAAGGCAAAATCAACATCGACGCCATTTTACAATGCATTTGCAGCACAAATACCGGTGCCGACATTTGAGATACTTCAGTAAAGATTTAGAAGAGAAACGCTGCACACTAAGCAGCCAGAATCATGAAATTTGGGACTTCTTCTCTTGCAATCGAACTTAGAAACCACGTTAGTCATTAGCAAGGCTGTAACTGTTAAATGACATTGGTCATCACAGCTCCGACTTTTATATTGGCCAAACAGATACGATGCTCGTCCATTAGCTCTCCATACACTTACAACATGGAGAAACTGCAATATATTAATCCACACATCAGGAAATAACACTAGATAGGAAAACATTAGCGGACAACACATCAATACTCTATAGGATTACGCCCACAAAAATAAACGAATGGTCTTAGAAATAATATTCATAATACAGCACAATAAATAAAATAAACATACAGATAACATATACAATGGTATGTAGTCGTTCAACCAAATATGTACAGCACACACACACACACACACACACACACACACACACACACACACACACACACACATTTGTGGGTGGTTCCCAATTGTTTCACCGACAGACTACCTGCCATATATAGACCGGCAGGTGATATCTAGTCGTCTGACCAACGACCTATCTATCATATATCGGTCTGTGGATGGTACCTATCTATATTCGTTCAATTAACCACCTGTACCTACCTGTCATATACATGGATATATAGATCCGTGGATGGTAGTTAGTCATTCGACCAACAAGCTATTGGTTGGTCATCTATAAATCAGCGGGTGGTGTCTAGTTGTTCGACTATCTACCTGTCTTCAATCTGTAGCTCTGTGAGTGGTGCCTTAGTCTTTCGGCCAAATACCTGAATGTCATACTGGCAGCTATTAAAGAGGTGCAGCTTAATCTTTCCTACAATAGGCACAAAGCCTGACATTTTGAGGAAGGGGATGAGTGAGTCGATTACATCGGCCCCCAGTGCATAACTGGTACTTAATTCATCGACCCCGAAGGGATGAAGGGCAAAGTCGACCTCGGCGGAATTTGAACTCAGAACGCAAAGACGGGCGAAATACCGCTAAGCATTTCGTCCAGCGCGCTAAGGATTCTACCTGCCATGTGTTACAAGCAAAGAATATTCAGAGAAGAATGTTATAGGTGCGTGTGCGTGTGTGTGAGAGAGGGGGAGAGAGAGGGAGAGAGAGAAAATTAAAAAGCGAAAGTGTATGGGAAGGAGAGGGACGGAGGGATAGAAGACAGTCAGACGGCATACAGTTTGACAGTTCGAGAGTGGTTGTGTAAGTGACAGACAGACACGATGAGCGAGAGAAAGGGAGCGAGAGTACACGAGTGGGGGCAGAGATCTGCAGTGAGAGAGAGAGAGAAGGTAGTAATAGATCGAGGGACAGACAAAGATACAGTGGGAGAGACTAAGCAGTGAGTGAGTGAAGGACAGATAAAGATACTGTGAGAGACAGAGACAGGAAGAGAGAGAGAGAGGAGTAAGCGAGAGACGGTAGATATATGAGAGACAGGCAGAGGCAGTGAGTGAGAAAGAATAAGAGATGTGTGAGAGAGACAGGCAGAGATAATATGAGAATGAAGAGTTAAAGAGTGAGGGATAGACAAAGAGAGAGATAGAGAGAGAGAGAGAGAGAGAGAGAGAGAGAGAGAGAGAGAGAGAGAGAGAGAGGAGACGATATCATTTGTGTTTATCTAAACAGTAAGTCTGTCTCGTGTTCAGTCTGCCAACTCTGTCTACTTGTGTCTGCTTCCTAAACGCGCGGGTGGTTCGGAATAGTTGTTAATAGTTGTTCATACTGGGTTCTACATATTTTACATAGTGTACCATAACCATACTATAGCATCTTATTCAGTGTAATACCACTCCACTATACTGACCTACACATCCAACTAGCCGAACATGATCCTTGAAACGGTAGATTTATTCATCGTAATGAAACACTCCAATCCAAGTGATTTTAACCCAACACTTAAAACCGATTCCCAAGTTAAAATCTCCACATGAAATCAATCAAATACTTTAAAAAATTTGATTTTCTATTCTTTTTATCAGACCCAATGGCCCCGAATTTTAGAAGTGAATTGAGAAGTAAGACGTTGACGTGTCTTCCTCGAAGTATTAAAGGTGTAGGTGAAGTGTAAATGATTTCAAACAGGGATTTAAATCTCACTTTCTTGATTTGTCGGGCGCCAAATTCTCCCCCACACCCCTGTGTGTGTGTCTCTCTCTCTTTATCTATCTATCTATCTATCTATCTATCTATCTATCTATCTATCTATCTATCTATCTATCTATCTATCTATCTATCTATCCCTAGTGCTCGCGGCAAATACTTAAAGCATATTGACTTTTAATGACATGTCTTGTCCTCACAGTATTTATAAAGATGAAGGTTGTTGTTGGTGGTGGTGGTGGGGGGGAGGTTAGAGGGAAGAAGGAGAAGAACGTAAAGAGGAATAACAAAGAAGTATGTAATTAATAGCCAGGAATCTTTATATCATCTGTCTGTGATATGTAATCTGGCACATAGATGTGTCCAATCTATTTTTAGTGGGTTGAAAGTTAATAGCAGAAACTCTGCCAATCTCTCTTTTCATATTTCGCTCATAATGTCGGACTGTCTGTCAGGCGTTTTGTATTGGTCGATAATTAGAAGCAGCTTTGCAGCATTCATTTCTGTCACAATGACGTTCTCTATTATTGTTGATGTTACCGTTGTTGTTGTTGTTGTTGTTGTTGTTGTTGTTGTTATTGTTATTATTATTATTATTATTATTATTATTATTATTATTATTATTATTATTATTATTATTATTATTATTATTATTATTATTACTACTACTGAGGCAGCGAACCGGCAGAATTGTTAGCACGTCGGACAAAATAATCAATGACTTCTTTTTTTTTTTCTGGATCTTTACGCTCTCAGTTCAAATCCCACCGAGATCAATTTTGCCTTTCATAGTTTCGTGGTCGATAAAATAAGTACCAGTTGAGCTCTGGCGGTCGATGTTATCAGCTAGACTCTCACCCAAACTTCTGGCCTTGTGCCTTCAGCAGAAACGATTATTATTCTTATTATGAAAGCAACGAGCTGGCCGAATCGTTAGCGCGTCGGACAAAAATCCTGAAATATCTGAGCCTAGTTGTTAGAGCCTTGAAACTTTCATTTCAGTGGTAAAGCGCAGCCATTTTTAAACGAATTATTCTTTCTTGGGTAATTGACCATTGTTGTTGGCACTCCGTCGCTTACGACGTCGAGGGTTCCAGTTGATCCGATCAACGGATCACAGCCTGCTCGTGAACTTAACGTGCAAGTGGCTGAGCACTCCACAGACACGTGTACCCTTAACGTAGTTCTCGGGGATATTAAGCGTGGCAGGCACAACAGAAACAGGAAGTAAGAGTGAGAGAAAGTTGTGGTGAATGAGTACAGCAGGGTTCGCCACCATCTCCTGCCGGAGCTTCGTGGAGCCTTAGGTGTTTTCGCTCAATAAACACTCACAACGCTCGGTTTGGGAATCGAAACCGCGATCCTATGACCGCGAGTCCGCTGCCCTAACCACTGGGCCATTGCGCCTCCACGGTGTAACTGCAACTAGATGACAAAGAGTTGTATGATTGCATGTGAATAGCGTTGGAAAGGTCATGAATGTAACGGCTTTGTTTTTCATCTCCATTTTTTTTTGTCAATAACATTATCATTGCCATAATCTGTAGAAACATTTCTGAAAGTCCAAACTCGATGTCGGTTTCTGATGGTTGGTAACTGCCTTTCCAAACATCATCTTGAGAAGGGCATGAACGACATGCAATTTCATTTACCCAACGTAAGAAACCAGTATTGTTACAGCGTAATACAATGAAAAAGTAAATTATATATAGAATAACAATTTGTGCCATATATAAGAAATACAATAAAGAGAACGTTTTTGTCATGTTTGCTGCATCAGTTCGTCCAGCGCTTGTTACTGTTACAGTATGTCAAATAACACTATATAATAAATAATTATATATATATATATATATATATATAATTTTCATATACCGTACATATGTCTGTTTGCCATGTACAAGAAATGAAAGCAACCGAAATTAGGTTGGTAGAGTTTATTCTTTTCTACACTAGGCACAAGGCCCGAAATTTGAGGGGAAGGGGCCAGTCGATTACACCAGCCTCAGTACACAACTGGTACTTAATTTATCGACCCCAAAAGGATAAAAGGCAAAGTCGACCTCGGCTGAATTTGAACTCAAAACGTAAAGTTAGACGGCGTTGTTGTTGTTGTTGTTGTTGTTGTTGTTGTTGTTGTTATTGTTATTATTTTCTCAAAACATTCGTAGGTTGTTTGTATATCTGATGAGTGAATTGTACTATTATGATGCAATCTCACGAAAGAATTCAAAGTGTTTCCTGTTGATTGTATTATAATGTGTAATATATAAATGTATGCATATATGTTTGTATATATATATATATATAT
>NC_142940.1:54430409-54437909 GCF_046866305.1 Octopus bimaculoides | reverse complement strand
CAGTTTTTACCGTTCATTCCATGTCTTCTGCTTTCATACTATTCCATACATTTACACTTGTTTTATGTAACACCTTCATAGACGTAAGTATTTTAAGTTCTAGCATCAAGGAGAATTTGTTTTGATGTAAATTCGTTTTATGGCATGTAACAATTAGCTGTTTTATAACCAATATTAACTCTAGTGTTATTTGGTCGACCTGATGATTATATCTTGAGTATTATAGGAACTGAAACCTTGGTAGTTTTATAACACACCTTCACTAAATGGGTCCTTATTGAAGTAAACTTCCAATCTCAATCTCAATTATTTTTATTGATAGCAATTGTAATAGGACCGTGGTAAGTAGTGAGGTTTACAGTTAAAGATGGTGTAGCAGTGATTGAAAGTGTACAATTAATGATCTATTATTACAAAACTGATAGATTACCAGTTATTATTACGTTGCTAAACACAAGTCACGTGAAAATTTGAGCTGAGGGCGTAAGCCATCTTAACACTTGAAAGCTATAGACAGAAAACCTGTTTTCCTACAACCTACAAATCCTTAATTACAATAATATCACAGAGAATGAATCTGTTCTCAGAAAAGCAGAAAGAACGCTGCAAAGTACCACCTAGCTATAATTAATGAACAAACTTACTAATGAACAAAACCGTAACCAAAGAATGTGAGAGGATAAAGACGGATTTGATTATGAAATCGGCTGACTACAAGCAGGCTTTTTAATTTATTTCTCACACGTGGATCCTATAAGCATTCAGGATCAGTTAAGTAGCATCACTAGTAATTAGATACATTAAACAGACGCAGGTGTGGCTGTATAGTAAGAAGTTTGTTTCCCAAACACATGCTTTCAGGTTTAGTCCAACAACTTGGCAACCTAAATAAGTCTCTTCTGCCACAGCCCAGGACTGACCAAAGCTTTGAGAGTGGATTTGCTTGACGGAAGCTGAAAGAAGCCCGTCGTATATATATATATATATATATATATATATATGTGTGTGTGTGTGTGTGTGTGTGTGTGTGTGTGTGTGTGTGTGTGTGTATGTGTGTGTGACCCACCAACGCTTAACAACTGTTGTCGGTTTGTTAATATCTCCATAACTTATCGGTTTGGCAAAAAGAGACTGATGGAATGAGTACTAGGCTTAGAAAAAGTAACAAGTATTGGGGGCCGATTTGCTCGACTAAAATTCTTCAAGGCGGTGTTGCCGTTGCGAAGACTCTAAGACCTGGTGACAGAACGAAGAATGCATCTAGATGGTCAAGTTCCACAGCAGCCAAACCGTAGGTATGCAAAAGTTACATTGAGATGGACACTAAAGGAAAAGACAATACGACAAAAATTACGGGCCACATCGTCAAATTTATCAATAGGACCCACAAAAAACAAAAACAAAAAAAAACTGGACAAACATTGAACGCGCAGGCGATGGAGAAATCTGAAGGTGAACTGTCACCTATTGTGCGAATATGCACGGACGGCCTCATTGACCGAATGACTGACAACAAACACGTCAGACGTAAATGGCAAACAACTGAAAGGCTAGAGACAAAAGAGAACTATGTTTAGTTCCATTAGAATAGGAATATTTCCATTGTTGTCTGGTGCTAATACGGCATATTTAACAAGACTAGACTCAGTTATGAATACAATGGAAGAACAATAAACTGTCTTTTGTATATGGACGACCTCAAATAGTATGCTCCAGATGATAAAGAAGTAGAAACAATGCCGCAGACAATACATGGATTTGCTAAGGTAATTGATATTGAATTCATGGAAGAAAAATGTGTTAAAACAACCCAGAAGAATCGAAATTAATTAAGAATACTACATAATTATGAAATGAATTAATTAAGAATATTAATACTAATAGAATACTAACAGAAATAAGAGAATTACGCCAAAGACAGGCTTCTAAATTCATAAGAAGTAATGAATCAAACAGAGCATAATATACACGAATGAAAGAATAGATTAGGAAGAATTGATATGGATGCGTTAGATTAATGTCCAAAAAAAGAGCCAAATGCAAATAATAATAATAATAATAATAATAATAATAATAAAACGATAAAACAAACAACTTGAGAAAAATATATGTAGAGAATGTATTAGAAAAATGTAGAGCCTGTGAAACTTGGAACGAGATGGTGACGCACATTGTGGCGGAATGCACCAAGTTTAGCACAGGAAGAATATAAGAAATAGAGGCACGACCAGGCTACAAGAGTTTTACACTGGAAACTGTGCCGGAAACGGGGATTTGAAGCTAGAAACACGTGATACAATTATCGAGTCGAAAGAGTCCTGGAGTCGGAGGAATGTAAGATTTTGTGGGTCTTTTCTATTCAAACAGACAAGAGATTAGAAAATAATAACAATTATAGATAAGGAAAAGCGAAGTTGCTTACTTATCGACACATCATGCCCGTTTGATTCCAGGATCGTGAAGAAAGAAGACGAAAAACACACACACAAAAAAAAAAAAGAAAAATAGAATCCTTTAAGATTTGAAATTGGAAGAATTTGGAGCATGCGATGGTGCGATGGGAACAGTAAGCAAAGATATAGACAAATGGCTGAAGGAGATTGAAAAAGAATGCCCGATAGAACTCCTACAGAAAGTTTGTCTCTTAGGGATTATCAGGAGGGTTCTAAGTACTTGAAAGATTGCTGAAAACTTGTAGATACTTAAGGTTACAGATAGTAACTCGCTACACACATAAATTCTAACAGTAATAAGACCTAAACTGAGCCAAACCAAAATAATAATAATAATAATAATAATAATAATAATAATAATAATAATAATAATAATGAGTGGATGTGTGGTAAGTAGCTTGCTTACCAACCACATGGTTCCGGATTCAGTCCTACTGAGTGGTACCTTGAGCAAGTGTCTTCTACTATAGCATCAGGCCGACCAAAGCCTTGTGATTGGAAATGGTAGACGGAAACTGAAAGAAGCCCGTCACATATATATATATGTGTGTGTATGTGTGTGTGTTTGTGTGTGTGTGTGTGTGTGTGTGTGTGTTTGTGTGTGTGTGTGTGTGTGTGTGTGTGTGTGTGTGTGTGTGTGTTTGTGTTTGTCCCCCCACCATCGCTTGACAACCGATGTTGGCGTGTCTACGCCCCCGTAACTCAGCGGTTCGACAAAAGGTCCCGACAGAATAAGTACTAGGTTTACAAAGAATAAGTCCTGGGGTCGATTTGCTCGACTAAAGGCGGTGCTCCAGCATGGCCGTAGTCAAATGACTGGAACAGATAAAAAGAAAAAAAGAATAAAATTGATAGATATCAAATACTGTAGATGTTCCCGTAATGACTTATATTATTAACAACTGAATGTTGAATTAACTAGCAAGGCTTGACATCAAAGCAGAGAAATAAAATCTTCAATTTGAAAAGACCAACCTGAATCCGACACAGAAGGTTTATATTTATCAGGATGCCAGGGAGGCTGTAAATAATTGAAAATGTGATACGTAATCAACAGATATACTAAAAAATAGATATAAGATTCGGATTATAAAAAATACGTCATGACAACCTTGAAGAGAGGAAAATTAAGCACAAAATAGTCATATATGTATCACAGTTAATGGATATACAATGTTAATAGAGTAATTACTGGTGTATTTTTTCTGAGATAATATCTGTTGTGGGTGTGCGGTGTTAAAAACACGGTAAATATCGAACGGAAATTCGTTCCAGCTGCCGCTAGCGAGAACGGCAGATACATTTCGGTTCTTTTTTTTTTCTTTTTGCCTTTTTCCTTTGCGTATTCACAGACAGCAATATGCCCGGACGAAAATTTGTCGTCTCCGACATAGGAAAAGAAAGGAATAAAGCCTTCGCAGATGTTGCTACTAATCACCCGATATACGCACTTGATGCAGTATTAAATTAAAATATTACGGAGATATACTTGCATAGCAAGTGACCTGATCTGAGATCGTGTGCTGAAATGAAAACAATTGCAGCGTGGAAGGTGTTTATAAGTCATTTAAAAACACGCAGAATTCTGTGATGCACGGAATTTTGTCAGTGAAAAAGTCACGGTCTCAAAGCGACGAAAATATTTTGGCAAATTAAATTTAAATGTTAAAGTAAATCTAACGGTTTCTGTGTGTTTTTAAATGGCTTATAAGTACCTTCCACGCTGCAATTGTTTAAATTAAAATAGCCATCTATGTATGTAGGTGTAGTAAGTGTATATGCAATATACATACATAATTAATATATATATATATATATATATACACACACACACACTGTTGATAGGCATGCAACTGGTCTGCTGATAGTGTATATGCGTTGAGTATGATATATAGCTGACTATTCTAATCTAATGAAGAAAAAATTGGCACTCCGTCGGTTACCATGACAAGGATTCCAGTTGACCCGATCAATAAAACAGTTTCCTCGGCGGAATTTGAACTCAAAGACGGACGAAATACCAGTAAGCATTTTGCTGAGCTTGTTAACAATTCTGCCAGCTTTCCGCCTTATAACGATTATAGTTTCTTAATATAGATATGAAATGACATCATAAACAGCATCGATCGTTGGTAAAGGTTGTGGTAATTTATGTGTTTGTCGTGTAATCGTCTGATATAAATTCTCGACTAACTGCCGTATGGCTGTGGAATAATCTTTGCACGTACACGTACCGTGCAAACACGCAGTTATAAGTATGTTTCCATTTACTGTTATATTACAGCGATGGTCATTCGTGATCGAGGATGACTTCGTATTAGAATATATGTTGCCGTTTTTTATGGCTTTATGCAACCATGTAGTCTCGAGCAGGCACAGATAACCTCTAAAAGCCCTCACTATTTGACCGTTAGCATATGTGGCCCGTGGAAATATGTAGACTGAGCTGGGGTTTTTTTTTTACCATAGTTAATATGGAAGTTGAATAAATAAAGGTATTCAAGCTTTATAATTATTTATTGAGTATGAATTGACATCAACATTGGTCGACCCGGGGCGATGGTAAAAATACTCCAGCTTAAGGTGCCATGACGTGGAAGTGAACCCGAAACCATGTGTTGCAACGTGAGTACCTTAACCACAAAGCTACGCCTGCGCTTTTGTGTAAAATTTAAAAGAAAATGCTTCACAAAGTAGGCAAACGATAAATTCTGTTACATTTGCTGGAGTAAAAATGAAAAAAACAAACAAACTGATTGACGTCAAACATTTCTCAAGAGAGACTCTTAAAGTTATTAATCATGAATATTTATTCTATCCAGTCTAGTTTGTCATTGGATGTTTTCATTAAACTTCTTCAATACAATATTTAAAACTGCACGCAACCAAATTTCTTAACCAGTTTTTTCCAAAGAGAATATTGAAAAACTTACCGTACCTTTCTTTTGTCATATCACAATCGTGTCTCTTTGTTTATTTAGATTGGTAAATCTACACAAAACGTTAGCGTACACCATTTATAACTAATGAAGTAAGAATTTAAACGGTTCAGCTATGTCGGAAAACTAAAGTAAACAACTGTTAGAAACTTTCAGATCTCTATAAAGTGTAGAAAAAAAAAATTAAACATGTGTAGTCTGTACACCTTCAGTCTTTCATGTAAATACCAAACATTCAAGACCACCTCAAACTAACTTAATCTAGAAGGGATTGTCTCCCTTATAATAATTGACCACCGGGAGTAGACCACGTGTTTGAAATAAACAAGTTATTGGCCATAACGAGGCTCAAGTGCGTCCTCTGATTCCTCTTTCCTTTGCTAAGTCTAACATTTGTGAAAATTGTAAAGGTACAGGAATGACAGCGTGGTTAAGAAGCTCACTTTGCAACCAGATGGTTTGGGGTTCAATCCCACAGTGCAGCACCTTGGGCAAATATCATCTGTTGCAACCCCAGACAGACCAATACCTTATGAGTGAATTTGGTAGACAGGAACTGTGTGGAAGCCCGTCGTATGTATATGTATGTCTGTGTATTTTTTTTATATGTATGTATGTATGTATATTTCTTCTTGGAAAAATGGATCTCGAAGCACATAAAGCTATAAGTAATAGTATGTACATACAGGATTGAAAAACGCTTTTGGATAGTATAAGTCCAAAGTAAGTCGCAGAACACGAACCTACATCTCCTGTGTACATGGCAGACGTTCTACCACTGGACCAGAGCAATTCTCCGAATTAATCTACCGATTTTAAGAACTTTATTCTTAACAGCGAGTATTATATGTAGTTGACGCCTTAAGAATTTATAAACTGTCGAGAGAACTTGAAATAATTCTTTCTAAGAACAGTGGATATTGAACTCTTAAAGCCTCCAGCTTTTTCTATCCAAAGGGTTTTTCAGCCTAATACTTATATGTTATTATTTATAGCTTTATGCGCAATAAGATTCACTGTTCCAAAACAGATGCACACACACACACACACACACACACACACACACATATATATATACATATATATATACATATATATATATATATATATATATTGGTAACGGGAGCGAGAGAGAGAGAGAGAGAAAAGTGTGAGAGAGAGAGAGAGAGAGAAAAGTGAGAGAGATAGAGAGAGAGAAAAGTGAGAGAGAGAGAGAGAGAGAGAGAGCGAAGGGAGAGAGAGAGATAGAGAGAGAGAGAGAGAGAGAGAGAGAGAGAGGTATGGATGTGGGTCTATGTAGAATAACATGCAGGAACTGAGAAATAAGAATAATGTATCAAGGAGAAGAAGTAGAGGAGGTGGCGGAGAGGGAAAAAAGAAGAAGAAGAAGAAGAAGAAGAAGAAGAAGAAGAAGAAGAAGAAGAAGAAGAAGAAGAAGAAGAAGACAGAGGATGATAAGGAGTGGAGGAGGAGACGGGGGTTGAGGAGAAGTAAACGGCTCAGAGCTCAGCAGAAGAATTACGACAAAAATAAGCTGAAAAGGCAAATATAATCTTCAGTGACTGATTGCGGCGATGATCTTATCTGTTTTATATTTCGCTTTTTTCTTTTTTTTTGTGTCATTAGTTTACCAGAGAAATCTAATGGCGCGACACGAGCTTTCAGAGTGAATAATCGATGTTTGCAGACGACAGCGTTGACAAACTAGACGACAGCGTTGACAAACTAGACGACAGCTCCCGCTTAAGTAGCTTGGCCACTATATTATCTTAAATACATTATTTCGGTACATAATAATATGGAAATACTCCATATGTGTTTTATACTTAAATCTTTCTATAATCTTGTGTGGAATCTGCAATTTGAACGTATTTAGAGTATTATGGAAACTGAAACACACTCGGAAATACATACAAACATGCATACACATGCAAGGATACAGACGGATAAATGTGTACGTGCATAAGAAGAACTCACAAGCAAATACACACAAATATCATGTCACATTGCTAAAAGACAAAAAGCAGATGTTCACTTTTGCAGTTTGCAAGTTTATCTCCTGGATAAAGTTGATGTGAGACTGGATTACATATAAATTATAGAAGTCG
>NC_142940.1:54420409-54425409 GCF_046866305.1 Octopus bimaculoides | reverse complement strand
TTCCTACTAATTATAATCCGACGAAGGACTTCATGTACTCAGTTACTTGACCCCTAAATATAGCGGCCAAATTCTTCAAATTCCCCGTTCTGCTATAACGTCTTAAATAAAGAAAGCACAGATCAGAGAGTGTAGTCCTTGATATAAAAAACAACGAGATGATCACATCTGAAAAGCTTTTGAACATAGGTCTAGTTAATCAGAATAGACCTACGGCTATATAACATCAACTGTCACTTATGCTACAAATACACCTCAACAGAATCATAAAACTGCTGCTCATATCGATCAACACTCTCACAAATATAGAAACACATCTATGTGCAATGTAGTTATATGTTTATGTAGAAAGAGTTTGATTCGTTGACACACAGAAACTAAGCATTATATGGTTTCAAGTAGAAGTCTGACCCCCCACTTCTTCTCCTCAGTATACAGACCTACTGTATAGCAAATACTTACCAGAGCAAACGATGGAGCGATTACGACAAAGAACAGTAAAACCACATCTTAGAGGTAGTTACTGGTTTCAAATTTTGGCACAAGGCCAGCAATTTCAGGAGAGGAGCTAAGTCGATTACATCGATCCCAGTGTTCAACTGGTACTTATTTTGTCAACCCCGAAAGGGTGAAAGGCAGAGATGACCCCGGCGGCATTTGATTTCAGAGCGTAACGTAGAAAGAAATATTGCTAAGCATTTTGTCCGGCGTGGTAATGATTCTGCCAGATCACCGCTCTCGTAGAGGTAGTAGATATTAAAGTGTTAAAGCAATTAACATGTTATTGTCGTGTAGCCTAGTGGATAAGGTGTTCGGGATCTATTTTAAAACGGGGGCGCCAGTTTTCATTTATGTTTTATGTAGTGTTTTTGGTACGGAAAGACTTTCAAACTTCGTATACTTATCTATTTTGTGTTATAGAACAGAAAAATATGTTTGTATTCGAATTTATTTCATGTAAAAAATTGTCTTATTTCGATAATTTCTACTAATCACTGACGTCTATTCAGTTGAAAACAGTTAGCGCTGTAACGGTGTATATCGTATTAATCCCCTAACCCTAACCCTAACTAGACTGTTAACCGTAACCGTAACCATAACCCTAACCCTAAAACTAACCCTAACTCTAGAATCCGAACTCTAAAATTGTTACACTCATAGATACGCACAGCGTAATTTATTATATAAACAATATGTGCGTATAAATTACGATTAAACCGGATGAAATATGTCACAGGGAATAACATTTTTATGACCGAGCTGAATAGACGTCAGTGATTGGTTGAAATTACAGAAATACGACAACTTTAACATGGAATAACTTGCGAATTCCTTTTTTTTTTTGTTAAGAAGACTAAGAGTAAAAGATGTTTTATATGACACATTCTACCAGTGTCCCAAGTTTCAAAGTGTTTCGTTAGTGTTTCGTTAAGAAAATACTGGCGCCCCCATTTTAAAATAGATTCGGTGTTCGGCTAACAATCATAATGTCAGAAGGTCAGTACATGGAATGAAAAGAGCGTTGTGTCATTGAGCAACTATTTTCCTGTTATTACTTAACTGACTTCACAATTTCGGTATTCATAACTTATTGGGAATTCCTAAAAACAAGATCCTGTGTAAGACAGTTCGCTGTTCTCTGTAAATGCAGAAAACTGTTTTAAAGACTACATACTTTGTATTGTTGTTATTGGATTAGTGAAACAGTTATCAGAACGGAACCAAGGGATAAGCCCCGCTTTCCAGGGAATTACCGGGTACGTCAGCTAGTTATTAAATATAGCCATTCGATGTTTAGAATATATTTTTATTCTTAAATATTATTCGAAACTGTATTAAGAAATTGTTAAAGTATTTTATGCATCATGGAAGTATAATTAATTTATTGCAGATAAATTTAACAAAAAATCTTATATGAACCCTCAAGGCCCCTATGGACACCGGTTGAGATCCAATGGTTTAAAACAATAGTTTGGTGTTCCACAAGTGTGTGTTCTTTCACCAAGCCTTTTTAGTCTGTTTCCTCGAATACATACAGAAAAGGAAATTTTATAGAAAGACGCTTCGCATTCCATTTAAGAACATCGAATTAATTGAGAGTGTAAGGAAATAAATTTTAGAAATGATTGCAAACCATGAAACCCTCCTGACAATTGTCAAAAGGCGGAAAATGAAGTAGTTCGCTCATGAAACACGATATCTTCTCACCCCTATATCTAACGAAGAGAGTCATGCATGGACAAACTCTCAGTAGGAAAGGAATATGATCACTAAGTGGGTGGTTAAACAACATTAAGGAATGGATAGGGAGGAGCATGGCGGCAAACATGAGGCTGGTTGATGACTGGGAAAGATGGAAGAGGGGAGGATGTCCCCCCTCTCTCTCTCTCTCCTGCCTACAACACAACCTCCGTTATTTTAACTGATTGATATGTCTATGTAATGCCTTCGGGATATATAACGTGGTCAGGATTAAATATCGATATCTTACATAGACACAAAGCATGAAACTTAAGAGGAAGATATAGTCAACCTTGTTCCGGACTGCAACTTTAATTCGTATGTCCCGGAAAGGACGAAAAGCAAAGCTTCCCTTAGTGCTATTTGAACTCAGAACTAAAAGTCCGTAACTAAATACTGCAAATCACTTTCTCGACGCTCGTTCGAGTGGGGTGTGTAAGTATACACATGCACAAACAAACACACGCTTGATGGGTTTCCTTGCAGTTTCCACCTAAATCTCACTCATAAGGCATTGATCAGCCTGAGGCTACGGTAGGAAACTGGACGTCCGTATTCACCGCATAAACAGTTTGCACCAAGAAGTTGATCTCTCCCTTGTTTTTTTTTTTCTTTTCTTTTCCTGATTATCAAAATAGTTTAAGATCTTCCATAAAGAGCAGAGAATTAAAGTCTGGTACCTATATATTTTTTTTAATTGGTAACCCACCTACTGCCGTCTTCTGATGTACCATGCTCAGCGGAATCAGAGCAATGGCGAAAAGAAAGCGATAAAAAAAGTCACTTCGAAAGATGCCACGCTTGATGTCGACTCAGCCAAACTCTCGATCGCTGGAAAACGTGTCATTATCCTCCATCTTTTTACGCTTTCATTTATTGGAATCTGTACATTCTCAGTGTTCGAAAACATGTTCAGGGGCTCCATTATCCATGTGTACAATACAAAATCACAAGCCTTGTCTTTTTAAAATTCATCCAGGTCATCTACAAAGTGGTTTTTCAGGGTTTTTTTTTGTGGGGTGGGAGGCGATTCATTCGATTAAATTCTTCTTTTTTGGGGCCCGATTCATTCAATTAAAATTCTTCAAGGCGGTGCCCCAGCTTGGTCGCAATCTAGTGACTGAAACAAGTAAAGAATAAAAAATATATATCTGCATACGATATATTCTTCCTTTCTTTCGCTTCCTATTTGGATGTGTGTGAACATGTATCTTACGCACATATTTCATGCCTACGAAAATATGTAAATACGTGCGTGCTTTTTTGCTGTACAATCCTTATTTGCCATCTGTCTTCTCGTACATTCAACAAATGTACATCTGATCCGACGGGCCTCCTCATTCATTATTTACCACCCTCACTCTCTCTTCTCCTCTAATTTCCCTCTTGTTGCATATGTTTTATGTGTTGCGTTTTGTGTCAGTGTATGTCTGGTTCTGCGCGAGTTGTCCAGTTTCTCTGCACACATGCTCGCTAATACGTACGCGTATACGTGCGCGTGTTAGACTTCGAAATTCGTGAGTATAAATGTGTGCGAGTATATGTGTGTATGTGTTTAGTTTGTGTGTATGTATGTGTTTAGTTTGTGTGTGTGTGTGTGTGTGTATGTGTTCGAGAGAGCGCTTGCCGGTGTAAATACGAATGCATTTTCTGTGTATGAAGGCGCGTGGCCTAGTTGTCAAACGTGGCCTAGTGGTCAGATCGCGATATCGTGGTTTCGATTCCCAGGTCTGCTACGCGTTGTTTCCTTGAGCAAAACACTCCATTTCACGTTGATCCACTCAGTCCACATGAAACTTTTGCGAAACCCCGTCGCCCGTGGACCCCGCCACCCCCATCCCCACCCACACGCACGCACGCACGCACGCACGCACACACGCACATGCTAATGTTTGATTTTATGTCAAGTTATAATAATAATATAAATAAAAAAAAGAAAACCATTTCACATTAAACTGAAAGAGTATTCAATACTTTTTGTCGAGCATAAATTCATTATTTTTTGATCAAGAATAAGTACTGATAGTGACTTCGAAGTTTCGGCCAGCTAAGCAGCTGCGGCGGCAGCAATAGCAGTAGCAGCAGCAGCAGCAATAGTAGTAGTAGTAGTAGTTGTTGTAGAAGCAGCAGCAGTCATTCAGTAAGTCGATGTAATTAGTAAGCGAATATGGATTTGTACTCCGTTAATTCTTCATTCATGTAGTCATTTGGGTTTTTATCGTGTTATCTATGCACACACTTAAACACTGCTGTGTAATAGAAGAAGATTTAAGAATAATGTCAGTCACACACGTCTAAACGTTCAGTAAACACGACCGTCGACAACCCACGCCTAGATGCGAATCAGGCAGCACTTCCGCACAGATGCATATATGCAGTGACGGCAGACTAAGCGCAACCTTCATCCACACACCTAGACACGAACGACACATATGAGACACTTCCGTCTAGCACACATCTTGAGATGGCTGCCACGGGCTTAACCCTTTTAACATCTAAACGAGCCGTACCTGGGCCAAATTTTCTGTCTGCTCTATGTTCAAACCGGGCGGATCAGACCTCTCACACCTACCCTACAATGTCATTTTAAAAAATATGCAATCACATCATCAAAATTTTGAAGCTACAAGATAATGCGTAGACATGGCTGTGTGACAAGAAGTTTGGTTCCCAACCACATGGTTCCGAGTTCAATCCCACTCCGTGGCACAATAGCTTCGGACCATCCAAAGTCTTATGAATGGATTTGGTAGATAGAA
>NC_142940.1:54375409-54407909 GCF_046866305.1 Octopus bimaculoides | reverse complement strand
GATAAAACAATACATTATACACTCGGTAAAAATACCCAGGCTATTAGAAAAGATGGGAATATTATTAATAAGTCATAAAACAAATTTCAGCATAAGCCACACGGTATCATTGTTTCATATGCCGGTCATCGTCTAATAATGCTGACTAGGGAGTCAGTTTTCCGGGGTTGATTCAAGTTGTACCGATATATTGTAGGACTACTCTGTTATCATTCCAGAAATACGGACTATGATCTTAGGAGTCACGTGATTTTGTGGAAACGCCCGTAGCGATGCATTAAATGTTTATAAATTCCATCCTAGGATTAGTTTTTGTTGTTGTTGTTGTTGTTGTTGTTATTATTATTATTATTATTATTATTATTATTATTATTATTATTATTATTATTATTATTATTATTATTATTATTATATGTTTGACTTTTGCTTTGTATTTGTACAAGTTGACTCCAAGTCTCATTCAGAGAACTCAAGAGACAAGTTAGAAGTTCAAGCTGGTGTTATGACTAGGGTGTCATATATTTGGTTTTGCACAATGTATTGTTCTAGACAATGCCAAAGAAAACACAAGAAAATTATAAGTTTGTTTTAAAATTTGGGATTACATAGATAGTACTTTACGTAGGATATGGGCAGTTCCCATGAGCACTATCTTTTTAAATTTCTTCCATTTTTGGATTTCCTGGTATCTGAGCTAAGTAGCAATCGGCCCCTTTTGCTATCCTTCCCAGGGTACCTATGACAACAGGTACTGATGTTCCACATTTTGCCAATTTCTATTTCAAGATCTCTATACTTGCTCAGTTTTTGCTAGGTCTTGACAGATACATTTATGTCGATTGGGACAGTCATATCGATGAGGAGGTATGATATTTGTCTGAAGTCCTTCAATATAGTGTCTGGTTCTATTCGCATCTATCTTCGTAGCATCATTTGCAAACGCTGGTGTCGCCCGCTCTTAACGCGGAGGAGAGAAAAATCAATAAATACAGGGGACCTGGCTGGCTGCTATCTGTTTGTACCGGTCGCCTTCGGAACGGCAGGTATTCTAGGATGCCATACCACCGATTTCCTCTGCAAAATAGGAACAACGGCGGCTCGTCGGAGAAATAAGCTAGTGCTATTGTCGCTGGCAATTCTCCGCGGCAATGCCATCGCGACCATTACCGTAGGGCGTAGGCGTAGCTAAGCACCCTACTTGTTCTAGGATATGTGGTCCATCGCCCCTACCCCATTTCCGCTGCTTACCCCACCCACACCTTTTCTTTCTTTTCTCTTTTTTGCTTTTCTTTCCTTTTTCTTTGGATCCCATTTTCTCGCCCAATGGAGCACCCAAAAGGCATACTGTAGGTATATTGTACGAACGTGTGGAAGCATGCACGTATACGCATATATCTATCTATCTATCTATCTATCTATCTATCTATCTATCTATCTATCTATCTATCTATCTATCTATATATATATATATATATATATATATATATATATATATATATATATATATATATATATATATATATATATATATATATATATATATAAGCGTATAAGCGTATACATATATACGTAAACACATACACACACACATATATGTGTATGTATATGTATGTATGTGTACAAATAATACATCATCATCATCTCAATTTTACGACCGCCTTTCCAAGTAGATATGGATTTCAAGTGTTTTTCTGAGGCAGTGTTTTGCAGCCGGATGTCCATTTTGTCATCAACTCTTCTTAGTCAGATAGTTACCTGATACACCACGCAGAGATGCACATTTTAAATCTAAGATAAGCACAGTACACACACACACACACACACACTGACACGAACATGAGCATGATCACGCATATATGAGAGTACATGTGCACGTACACACACACATGTGGTGAAAATCCGATAGGTGAAAACCCGCGAAGTAAAAACAGTACTGTACTGTATATTTTTTTATTTTATTTTTATAATTTGTATATATTTATTTTATTATAAATGCAAAACAACACCAAACAGGAATCGACACAACCTTAAATAATAAACCGTGATAGGTGAACCAAGATATGCCGAGAGATTACTGTATATATATATATATATATATATATATATATATATAATACACAGAGACACACACACATACACACATTCATGTGTGTGTGTACATATATATTTGTGTGTATATGTAAGTATAGACAGGCACGACAGTCGATCTTACGCACAAGTTCTTAACCGCCATGTACACGTCATGAAGCGTGTTCACTCGCGCGCGCGAGTGTGTGTTAGAGAAAGACAGTGTTATAAGTTATGATAGTACAAGATTTACACGTGTGTACTTTCCCTACCCTTCTCCCCCTTTCCCTCCTCCTCCTCCCGCTCCTCCTCCTCCCCCTCCTCCTTCGCCTCTCACTTTACATGACTTATGAATGAAATTATGTTAATATACATCTATCTAAACTGGTTGGTCGAGACGGTCCCACCTCTGCTGCAATTCTTTCATTACTCTGTGCCAAATACAAAACTATTTAACCAAACAGACCGAATACAGTTACAGGCATGATAGAAATAAATACACACAAGTTATTGCGAAGTAATAATACTTTATACGAAGGCCTCAACTTGCTAGAAATAATAAATTTACCTCATTGCCTTAAAAATTAGATACTGCAGTCTTAAATAAAGTGTGCCTGATAAAACAGTATGTCTACTCAATGAAAGGCGAACAGTTGCTTAAAAACACATAACAGCAAAGGTAGCTTTCGGTGCCGCAACATGATAAATAAATACGAAGGGGAGCCGGAAAGTTCCCTGCTTTAATGGTATCACGAAAGACCCGATTAAAGACCCAGCCTTCCGCTGCAATGAGTGTGTGAACCCAAGGGGGTGGAATATGTTGAATTAAATCATAATTAATTGATCCTCCTGTATTTTATTTTCCCACAGCCATGGACCTTTCAGCACCCCCACTCTTATACATGTGACGGGGGATAGCATTTACATGTTTGCTGATTTGGTAGCTGGTTGTGGAGATATTTTTTAATATCGCAAATGGAGGCCAATATTATATGATACTATCTTTTTATTTTTACTTGTTACAGTCATTAGACTGTGGTCATACTGGGGCACCGCCTTGCTGAATTTCTTGGCGAATGAATCGACCCAAGCACTTTTCTTTTTAAAAGCCTAGCACTTATTTTACCATCCTTTTTTTGCCGAACCGCTACGTTACGGGGACGTAGATACACAAGAAAGAAAGAAAGATATAAAGAAAAGACAGAAAGAATACGTACGTAAAATAGGCATACAAACAAATAGACAGACAGATAGACAAATAGAATAGATAGATAGATGGTAGATATATACAGATAGATAGATAGATAGATAGATAGATAGATAGATAGATAGATAGAAAGATATTAGCATCGTTTCCTGCTTGAATGCAAGGCATTCAATGCATGTCCTAATTGAATGCAAATACCCGAAATAATCTTAACATGAATCTTTCATGTCTGGGGAAGATAGCTGGGAAGACGATATTGCATCTTCTCTATTTCAATTATACTGCGTTGAATTTTAGAATTGCTTTCTTCCTCTTAAGCACAAACATATATATATATATATATATATATATATATATATATATATATATATATATATATATATATGCGAGTAAAAATAAATACAAAAAAGGTGGGGGGTTTTTTGTATGATTGTGTATAGAGGAATATATTATTTTGCTTAAAAGAGTGTATAGAGGAATATATTATTTTGCTTAAAAGATGTATAGAGGAATATATTATTTTGGAACTCTTTTAAGCAAAATAATATATAAGCAAAATAATATATATGTATATATATATATATATATATATATATATATATATATATATATAGATATATATATATATATATACTACATATGTGGGAAATTCTGTCTGTGGGAGTTTTTGTGGAGTTGTTAGCTAACTCCTCCTACATCGTTTTATCGATTTTGATGAAACTTGACACGCGAGTAAAATTCATGTCTGGAAATCTCATGGCATACTTAGATTGTTGAAAAACATCGATTATAGGGGGCCTGGAAGGGATCCTTATATATAGCCAATGGAAATGACCCACTCATTTTCCTAAATTATTTGGTATAAATCAAATTGATTATGCTTATTTCTTAGTATTTGAACTGTAAGAGTTATTTTCGCAATTTATCCAGTACGACCCTTAAACAAGTAAATAGTATTTTCTTAAACAATAGATCCACTTATTTCGGTTAGGGACTTATTCACGAATATACCAACACTAGCGCTGCTGAGGGTAATATTCTCTAGGAACGTACAAAACCCCTTTTAAGAGTTATTTACTTGGAATTGTTATTATCTCATATCTGATTAGCCTGTTATTACGTAACAGGCTTCACAATTTTAGTATATATACCTTATTAGCATTTTTCCTAAGTTCTATATACACTGGGAACGCATTAAAGCACTTTTGGGTAACTAATTTCATAACTGACTTCACAACTTGGGTATTCATAACTTATTGGGAATTCCTACAAACAAGATCCTGTGTAAGACAGTTGGCTGTTCTCTGTAAATGCACAAAAACCATTTTAAGGGCTACATATTTTGTATTGTTTTTACTGGATTAGCGAAACAATTATGAGAACGGAACCAAGCTTTCCCGGGAATTACCGGGTACATCATCTAGTATATATATATATATATATATATATATATATATATATATATATATATATATATATATATATATATATATATAAAATTTCTTTATTAAATGCAATATCTCCATTTTCCTATATACATATATATATATATATATATATATATATAAAATTTCTTTATTAAATGCAATATCTCCATTTTTCTATATACATATATATATATATATATATATATATATATATATATATATATATATATATATATATATATATAAATGTCGCGCGCGCGCACACATGCATACATAAGGGTGGCATAATTTAAATAAATTGCAACAGGATTTAAAGAATTCTTTTATCTTTCTTTTCTTTTTCAAATTGCGTTAATTACAGAAACACCTTTATCTTCACCAGAGCCAGAAAATACTTTGGCGCTAACCCCACCCTTAACAACAACTATCAGACTTCTAGAATCATCAGATAAGACCCACAGTAAATATTGCTCTAATCACGTCCAACCCGTCCCTCCATGCCTCCCGCATCCAGTCAAAACAGACACCTGATTCCTTGGTACGTAGTTGATCGCAAATGGAATCTAATGCTCGCCCACAAGTATGCTGTCTCCTCACACAGTCTGTTTTACCTTTGCAGCATTCTCCAGCATACAAGTCAACATAGTATGCAGTGTAAACATGGAGCGTAAACATTCAAACATCATCCCCATGTTTCCAAATCCTACGACCTTTCACATGAAATTTTTGGTCCTCCAATGTCGTCTTGATGCGTATGTCGACTTTACTCATTGTTTGCGTATTTAACTTATGGCGGCGTGGGTTCCCACCCCGGGATCCGAAACTCGGAGTTTTATCATGGCTACCGAATAAGTGTTACAAACGTAAAATTAAAGCAGAACGCAAACGTAATTTTAGGTTTTTAATTTATTCTTTCACCCCGGCCACTATCTGGCATATACAGGTGCTTGCAATTATCAAGTATTACCTCTAAAATTTGCTTTATACATATATATGGAATGGACGGATGGATGGCCGACCCTCGCGTTGTAAAAAGGCGCGTGCGTTCTATTTCTGAACCTGTCGAAGAGTGTGTCCTTGAGCAAGGCTCCTCATTTTACGTTGCTACAGTCCACTCAGCTGAGATGGGTCCCAGCCTTATGCTGATACGGCCCTCTCTCTCTCTCTCTCTCTCTCTCTCTCTCTCTCTCTCTCTCTCCCTCTCTCTCTGTTTCTAAATGATACACCCTGAATGTTTGGCTGGGTAAGAAAGTGTGAGGGGGCGAAAGTTTGTCTATGTTTCACTAATGGCTACATTGGCGCATATAACAAATAGCTGAAGACTCGCTTGTTTTAGTAGTAGTAGTAGGAGGAGGAGGAGGAGGAGGAGGAGAAGGAGGAGGAGGAGAAGGAGGAGGAGGTGGAGGAACAGCTGTATCGGTGGCAGCAACGGCAGTAGCAACATTCATTCATATTGTTCGAATGCGTTTGTAATATAGATTGAAGTGTGCTACGTGACATTACATACAGTCTCTCTCTGACCTTTTAGAGGTCAAGTAAAGGTGAAGGATAGCAAAATAAAAAAGCAATATTTCTTTTTTTTTTTTCTTTTTTCTCTTCTTGCTGATGTAATTAATGTTATTGTTATTGTTGCTGCTGCTGCTGCTGCTGCTGATGATGATGATGATGGTGGTGGTGGTGGTGGTGGTGGTGGTAACGGGTAGATGCCGATGCTGCTGCTAATGGTATGAAGGAAGATAGGCGGTGGTGGCCTGATATTGACGTCCGCCGCATCGGTTTCCTGTACTTTATTCCTTTGGATGACTGCTATAGTAAATATGAGCAAGTGTGTTGCGTGTACACACACACACACACACACACACACACACATATATATACATATGTACATATACATACATATATAAATATATATATATACTTACATAAACGTACATGTGTGTGTATATATATATATATATATATATATATATATATATATATATACATATATATATATATATATATATATATATATATATATATATATATATATATATATACACTCATACATAAATATATGTTTATATACGCATACATACATGTTATATATATTTGCACATGTGTATATACATATGCATATACATGTATACATACGTATGTATGTATACATGTATGTTTGTATGTATATATGTATGTACGTATGTATGCGTATGTGTACACCCTGCGGTGTAGATCTAATAGAAAAATCAGAGTATCAAATGGCATATATGTCTGTGAATATTAATGAAGTTGGGTCGGTATATATATGTGACTATGTATATATAACTGTATATTGTGTAAATAGAGTATACATTTGATACGTACACACAAATTTACATACATGGATTTGTATGTATAAACACACATATATATGAGTGTATGTCTGTGTGTATGTCTGTCTGTCTGTCTTATCGTTCAATAGCCACTATGTGAACTATAAACTTTTATTTTCCCTCTTTGTTACCTGTAAGCGCTTTGACCTCAGTCTGATTTTCTGTTCTACTTTATTTTTACTTTGCCTTTACTGGCAAAGTAAAAATAAAGCATCCATTATTTATTTTGTCCCTTCTCATGTTTGCCTCAAGCAAAAAAATGCTAATTGTTTTCCACGATCTTCTTGTTAATTTGATAGTCTTAAATATTTGTTGTACACAGTTCATCGTACATTTTCGTATACATGTCGTCTTGTTTCGTGATTCCTTAAACATATTGTTTTACTTTTCATTTTTCCAACCTATTGTTATCGTTCTGTTTTCAGTACACCATTCCCAGAAGAACTTTTCAAAAGAAAAAGAAAAAAAAAGCAGATTTAAGCTAGCAATCCCAATGTTAAACGTGTCGAAATTGCCATGTACTTTAGGTAATGGCAGATGAAGGGAGATTTGTGTTCTTTTTGCATTTCAGTGACCTATTTCTTTGGCTGGATCTCTTTGCTTAATTTTACACACATACATACATACTTACACACACACACACACACACACACACACACACACACACACACACACACACACACACACACACACACACACACACACACACACACACTCACACTCACACACACACATATATAACTGCGGTGGGGCATATATGTTGGAAGGGGGAAGAACGGAAATTCTTGTCATTTGAAATCATAAAGTTACAAAACTAAATACTGTAACTTACTTCGTCCGCTTCTATGGTAATATCACGAAGATAACGATGATGATGATGATGATGATGATGATTATGATTATGACGATGATGATAAGGAGGAGAAGGGGGGGAAGAAGAGAGGAAGAAAGAGAAAAGGAGAAGGGGAGTGGAAGAAGAGATGGCTGAGAGTAATCGCAACACTACAAACGATTTCTAGAGCTTTCCTTTTCTTTATTTTATAATCTAAAAAAAAAAAAGAAAAGAAAAATTATTTGAGATAATAAAAAAAAGGAATGTATTTGATAATTTTGGGCCCTACCGCACTGTTGCTGTTGAAAAAGAAATCCTGGTTTGTTACGGCTGGAATAACTTTCATCCTAAATCGATTTGTGGGGTTCAGCAACATCAACACCTGGCAAGAGAAGCTGATCATACAATCTACAAACCGGAAGTGTACGCCTCTTCTCGGTTTCCTTGCATGCTTGGACGCCTGCTGCGATTGAAGTTATGAAACGATGATTAATCCATTGCCCTATCATTATACATATCTACATTGAATGGAAATAACATTATCTATATTGTACAGATAGAAAAAGAATAGTTTAATATAACTTTATACGGTTTTAATTGACTCTTATATCATAAGATATTGGGACTTTGACGTTCATAGACCTATAAATGCACACACAGACACAATCATATACACATATACATTGTTACATACACACACGCACCTATACATATGTATATATATATACCGCCTTTTTGCGGCTTATCAACATCACATATGTATGCATGTACGTACGGACGTATGTAAGTATTATGTATGTATGTATGTATGTATGTATGTATGTATGTATGTATGTAATAGACACACAGTGGAGGCGTAATGTATGTAAGTATGTTGTGGAGGCGCAATGGCCCAGTGGTTAGTGCAGCGGACTCGCGGTTGTAGGATTGTGGTTTCGATTCTGAGACCGGGCCTTGTAAGTGTTTATTGAGCGAAAATACCTAAAGCTCCACGAGGCTCCGGCAGGGGGTGGTGGTGAACCCTGCTGTACTCTTTCGCTCCAATTTTCTCTCGCTCTTTCTTCCTGTTTCTTGAGTAAAGCTATGTTGTTGGGAAGCAAGCTGAAAATCAGATGTGAGAAACAACTCAGCGTGACGGGCCAATGGCATGAATCCGAACATCAGACACGAATGAAGCTAGTATGGTGTTAAATAATAGACAGGACGAATTCTGGATTTAGTGAAATTATGTTCACTTCAAGTGTAGATAACCAAATGCCTAGTGGAGATTGCAACTGACTCTGAATGGGAAGGGGAGTTAATTTCAAGAATCACAATTCCTCGGATTTGATAGGCTTTTGAAGAAAAGAAGATTAGATTATTTTTTCTTTTCTGGAGACAAGTATGCAACTTCCATAGGCGCCATAAGCGCAGCAGCTGTTCGACGTTTCACCCGAACATAGCACTATTCGTTCTCCTCTCCTTGTGTCTTTTCCTCTTTCTGACGAAGAGCCATGATCGAAACGTCGCACTCCCTCATTTTTGTCCATTTTAAACGTTCTTTGAATTTGATATATTCATTGTAGACATCCTTTTGACCTTTCTTGTTTTCCCTTGTTTATTGTTTCTAATTTTGATTACATCCATCCATCCCTCCATACATCCATGCACTCATCCGCCCATCCATATATACATACATGCATACATGCATATATATATATAATACTCGCACGCACGCACACGCGCGTGTGCACTCAATAACACACAAATGTCTGTATGTATGTTTTACGTCAGTGTATTCCTCTCCTAGAAGGATACTTTAACAACAGCTAGGGGGCGCTCTTCCCCGCCGGTTTTACTATGCGCCCTGGTACTAAGCAGGCATTTTTTTTCTTTTTTGCGTCCCTCCATTCAGATGGATTGTCATCACATGTGATTTTTTGTCATCTCGCTTCGGCCTGTCACTGGATACTAATCACAGAAACTCAGAGAGTGGTGGCGCTGGAGTTGCACCAACGTTTATCGTAATAATCCAATGACGTACAGAAGTGTCTTTATGTTGACCTCATTTGACATTTCGTCTACCGAAAGTCTTATGGCGATAGAAGAGTGGCGACGTGTACAGACCTGACCATTTGGAAGCGCACAGTAAATTTACAACTTTCACATTTTACTGAGATGTCATGGACGGAAGGTCAGAAGTGGCATTGACAACGAGGAAGCACAAGGAAACGGAAATCAACGGTGAAAATGGAGCAAACATTTAGCATGTATGTGTGCGCGTGTGTGTGTGTGCGCGCGCTGTGCGTGTGTATATATGTATTTATATATAAGGATATATTGATTAATGAAGTCTGTAAAGAATACAAGAAAATCACAGCTCTCCCCTCTAATTTTTTGCACTTAATGCTCGCAAACATCTTGTGCAGTACTTTCTGTCTCTGAGCAAAGGATAAGTGCACTGATTGTATAAGAATAATTACTAATTAGAACATTAGTTTAGGCAGCGCACGTGAATTGTTATACACACGTTAGTTTTATATATTTTATCCTTTAGGCGCTCGTTGTGAAATGCCTATGTGCGTGCGCACGTACACAGCATAGCGGAAACAGTGAAAGGAACGCTTTTCGTAAGTCTACTCGATCAGGGCTGATCTGAGGTTAAGTAATAACAATCCAGTCCTCCATATATATATATATATATATGTATATATATATATATATATATATATATATATAAGAATTTAAGGATTGGAGAGAAAACGCATGTTATAATTGCATACTTTATTCCTACATATGTTTCAAAGGATTACAACCTGTGTGATCCATAGGGATCTTTGATATTAAAATTATAACCTTCTCATCAGGGAAAGCATGGGAATCATCTTAAACGTAAGACATTATGACCGATTATTAATATCAAAGATCCCTATGGATCACACAGGTTGTAATCCTTTGAAACATATGTAGGAATAAAGTATGCAATTATAACATGCGTTTTCTTCAATCCTTAAATTCTTAAATATACTCAAATACCCAAAATTTCAAGGAGTTCCTGCCTTAAAAACAGGAACTAAACCACAGTTATTTTGTGTTCTTTGCTACATTGGTTTCTATTAACCCATTTATTCTATCAGAAGAATTTTTATTCATTAAGATAGAAGAAATACACATACTTATATATATATATATATATATGGGCTGTACATTTGTGTATTCAATCTCAACTTGCTTGTCTATACCCAGTCTCTACTTTTATACAGCCTTATATGATGTACTTGTGTATACCCAGTCTGCACTTGATGATAATGTCGCCATCTTTTAAGTGCTTTTAGAGTAGAATTCCAGCAATGATGACCTTAATAATAGTGTTTATATCTCTGGACCTTGTAAAGGGACTCAAACACACAGACACACGCACTAACTATAAAACGTAATGCACAAACATTCACAGACGCCATAAACATACACATAGTCTCTCTCTCTCTCTTTCGCCCTTTCTTTCCCGCGCTCTCTCCCTTCTCTCTCTTTCCCGCGCTCTCTCCTCTCTTTCTCTCTCTTGTTGCATTCCTTATTTTTTCCCCAATTTTCCATTCATTCTTCCTGCCTTCTCTTCGCATCTCTGCTTCTCTCACTTCCACAGACTCCATCCTTCTTTCTTTCTTTCTTTCTTTCTTTCTTTCTTTCTTTCTTTCTTTCTTTCTTTCTTTCTTTCTTTCTTTCTTTCTTTCTTTCTCTCTTTCTTTTTCTTTCTCATTCGCTCTTTCTCTCTCCTCATTTTGTTCTCCCTCTCTCTCTCTCTCTCTCTCTCTCTCTCTCTCTCTCTCTCTATCTCTCTCTCTCTCTCTCTCTCTCACTCTCTCTCTCTCTCTCTCTCGTAGCCTATCCGTCTTTATGTCTACATCCCAGTACATAGTAATCTCTAGAGAAAACATAAGCCATAATATATACTTTCAACATGCCTCAAGATCAGCACACACTACACCCCCACCAACAAACACTCCATTCCACCCCTACACTCTGCAGCACTCCACACACTACACCCCACACTCCAGACTATACCAGTTACCTACCACTCCAGTCCACTACACCTCACACACTACAATACACCCACCCACCCCAAACACTACAGCATGCCACACACTTCATACTATTATACTACACCAGTTATTCGCGAAGGCGCGTAGTTTAGTGGTTAGGGTTTTCGGCTCACGATCATAAGGTCCTAGGTTCGATTCCCAGCGGGGCACTGTGTCCATGAATTCTATTCTCAGCGGCGCAGTGAGTCCGTGAATTCTATTGCCGGCGGCACATTGTGTCCGTGAATTCTATTCCCAGCGACTCATTGTATCCGTAAATTCGATTCCCAGTGGCACATTGCGTCCGTGAATTCTATTCCTAGCGGCGAATTGTGTCCGTGAGTTCGCATTGATTCCTTACTCCTGTCCACTCAGCTGGCAAAATTGCGTAGTACCAGTAATTCAAAAGGGTCAGCCTTGTCACATTTGGTGTCACGCTGAATCTCACTGGGAACTATAATTAAGGGTATATTTGTCTGAGGAGTACTCAGCCATTTGTGCGTTAATTTCATGACCAGGCTGTTCCGTCGTCGTAATCAACAGAGAAATTCACCAAACCACTACAACACACACTGTACCGTCTCCACACCACACACCACAATCTGCACCACTAACTACATCACACACTACGCCACGTTACGCGCCACGTAATACCTACATCACATAATACACCCTACCACATACTACATCCTGACCACACATTGCACTACAACACAAACTGCTCCATGCCACACACACTACATTACACAACAAACTACACATCACAAAACACTGCAACAACATTAAACACGAGTTTAAACCTAATAAAACTCATTTGTACACGTATACATGTATGCACCAACACATCATAAGCCATACTACGCACCTTACCACTAATTTTTCTTCTATTTTTTCTCGCTCCTAAGTGGTTTTATGAGTAAGATGATGGATTTGTTGTTGAAGTCTGATACGAAATACATTTGTTTAAATGAAAGTCGATCCGTGCTGTCGTTGAAACTATGCTCAAGTTTTTCCGCGACCGAGGTGGGTTATATCGAGATGACAGTTTTTTACTTAATAAATTCGACTTGCATGTAAGAAACACATGAAAATAAAGCATAGACATCTTGTTGAAAGATTACTGTCCTTCTCACACCATAGAAGTACCACTGTTAGTTTCTTTAATGCAATACTTAATCTTAATGACGCAACAAATCATATTAAGATTTGCGTTAAAAAGAAACTAGCAGGAAAGAAATTGTATCACTCATTTCGTAAACCACATAAAACACTATGTTACATCATTAAATAACCAAACCCTCGAAAAACATCACCAAAACACTTAGTAACATTTTATGTTATTAAGCAAACATTCTCAGCAAGCAAGCAAAGTTTATGTGTTACTTTATGTAATGAGGTTCTGTCTAACAGCGGTATCCCAGAGAAGATTGAATACATTGACAAGCCACGTTTCTAGGCTTGGAGAGAAAGGGGATAGAAACAGGGATAGAAATATCTTGGTTTAACCCACCATGAAAATTTCACTGTGGCTAGGCTTTTACAAAAAAAAAGACTTCAACTTTATCACTGTGTGTGTGTGTACGTGCGTGTGTGTGCGTGCGTGTGTGTGTACACACACACACACACACACACACACACACATATATATATATACAGGTATACACACATACAAACATAAATACACGCACACATATACATCATGAAACAGAGAGCTGCTAATAATCTCTTGCTGTGGAGACACGAGGCGAGACGGGGCTTTACAATGTACCGTGTCTCCACAGCAAGAAACTGTTAGTAGCTCTCATCTTTATATCTTTATACGGCGTACATTAAATGACTTTTATCTCTCACGGGATGGAATATTTGATCATACCTTAAAGGAACAGTAAACTATGTGTGTGTGTGTGTGTGTGTGTGTGTGTGTGTATGCATGCATGCAGGTATGTATGTAAGCATGTTTGTATGTATGTATGTATGTATGTATGTATGTATGTATGAATGTTCCTAGTGTTTTTGCGCGTATATGTATGAATGAGATTTGTGTGTGTCCGTGTGTGTGTGTGTGGGAGAGAGAGAGAGAGAGAGAGAGAGAGAGAGAGAATGATGTGTTTATATGCGTGTGCATACGTGTTGTATAGATGTTGTATAGACGTATAGCTGTGTTTGTGTATTTGTGTCTGTCTGTGTGTCGAAGTATGTAAATATGAAATACCAAATAAGAGACAGCGTGAGATAATAAGCTAGTGAAACATTGTTACCTTCAGCTACAAAGAGTGAAACAGATATTTAACAAAGTCATTTCTCATTTCTATATTGTTTCCCTTCCCCTCCCCCGCCACCCCTACCCCCGTAAAACAAAGGTCATCTCACGATTGTTTCCAGCTCCCAAATTGCTAAGGTCAGCGATGAACATCGTCTCCCCTCTCCAAATATCTGTTCGTCCCTGTTGACAGTTGTATGAAGTTGTCTTGTCAGTTAGACATATATTACATGGGACCAGCTTCCGTTGCCGATAGCACGTGTTCTCTGTGACCAGATGCATATGTGTGTGCCTCTGTGTGTGTGTGTATATGTGTGTGTGTGTATGTGTGTGAGTGCGTGAATGTGTATATTTGAGTGGCGTAAATTATATTAATTTTGTATATGCGTGAATATATACGAGTTCATACATGCACCACATACACGTACACACGCACAGACACAGACACACACACACACACACACACAAACACACGCTCATACACACATAGACTGACAAATAGATATGCAGACATTCGTAAAAATGAGAAGTGCGGCATCAAAGAAAACTGCACGATAATAAAAGTGTAGTGGGTTATCAGCTTTTATTAAGAGCTTAGAAGTTCATTAACCCTTGCTTCATTGTTCCGATATTCGAACGAAAACATAAAGAATATTGAGAAGAATTTTAACGCTTTAGCATTCCGGTTACTTTGTCAAATATATGTAATGTTCATTCTTTCACTTTGTTTTGAATTAATCATGCTTTATTTCAAGACTTGGAGAGTCTGACGATGTGAGTGTTTATTTTTACAATGACATTACAAGGTAGATGGGAGAGGCCAGATCTGGCCAGAATGAGCATAAAACAGGCAGAATATTTTGGCCGGATGTGGCCAGATTAAATGCTAAAAGGCTAAAGGCAGCTGCAGGTGTCAGTTAAAAGGATATATCGGACACTGACTAAATCCTGCACACACCAAGTCGCATAGGCAAAGTATTCTGTTCAATAAATAAATATAAATAAGTCAATAAATGAATAAATTAGAGAAGGGACTGCGAAGGAGGATTAAGAAGAGGAGATGAAGCGAGCTAAGAAAGAAAAGATTAGAAGAAAGAGAAGTAGAATAGGGCTGAGTACGAGAAAACGAAGAGGAATACAAAGGAGTTGGAGAGAAAAGAAAGAACTTCAAAACGTTGAATCTCTTTGTTGTCGTGTTGCATTCTCTGTTGTTTTTTATATGCCACATATGCCTTGAAAGGGTAGCAGTATGGCATATTAAGGCCCGGAAGCTACCGTCAGCTTTTTGCAAGTGAAAAATTCAAGGTCTTTACACTACCTGGGCACATAGCCTTTCCACAAAGATTTCAATCTGTATAATATGAATCTATAAATATATCTAAAATAGAAGACGAGATTTAAACACCGTATCTACTGGACACACACACACACACACACACACACACACACACACACACACACACACACACACACTCACTCACTCACTCACACATATACATACATACATACATACATATACGTGCATATATACTCATGGATATGTGAGTGCGCATGCGTGTGCATGTATGTGTGTGTGCATGTGTGGGAGGAGTGTAGACCTACTTAATCAGGGACCTTCGCAGTTCAGAGCAATTATTATCATTGTATCAATAAATCCTTAATTTTCCACATAGCTACAATATACACCGATGGCGCCATACGCTACAATGAACTCTTAAACCTAGCAATTAACTCCAGTTTCAGACGCACGGGTAAATGAGTCAAACGTATGGATTGGATACAATGCTGATCTATTGTCACGTGTGACACTAATGTTTTACTGTAGCATGGATGGGGAGATTAAGATAATATCGTGCAGTCACGAGCAAACCGCGACTCGCGGGACTTTCTGAACGGAACGCTTAACTGAAGACTTACTTTGAACTTTTTCGTAGTGCGGCCAACCTGATGATGAACCATTTCTCATGCGGCCCACTTCACGAAAAAGAATTCCCGTGCCAAATACGGAATTTAGATTCTTTCCCAGAGCCATCACAAAACACCTAGCGTGATCTGAGCTTGCATCCTATCCATCTCCGTGGAATCCAAGGTTTTATAGATCAAACCATTTTACTTCAACAAGCCTGAAATTACTCATCAGTTTCTATGAGTCATTATGATGAAAGTTCATTTTCTTTTTCTTATTTCATATCATTTTCAGACGACATTATTACGAATAAATAGTTAACTAAATAAATATAATCTGACTGGTTGGCAGGAATACCGTCTGAATACGCTGGGCTTCTCTCCAGATCAACATAATTGGACGCCTGTCGATTCTCTACAGGTTGCAACAAGTATATTTGGAGTGAGGGATTACCATAGCTCTTCTGTCAGCAATATAATGACGTCACATTCAAGCAGAGTTTCATGCTTTCTCTTCTCCCACCTTTGTTTGTCTTCTTTATCTCACTTTTTTCTTTGTCTTCTCCCTCGTCTCCACTCCTATCTCTGTCTCTGTCTCTTAAACAACTCTAGTTTAGATGCTACCTACCTACCTACCTACCTACGTATATAATTATCTATCTCTCTACTTATCAGTTTATCTCTCTCCTTCTCAGTCTACCTTTCCTTCTCCCTCTCTAGCATACATGTGTATGTATGTATGTATGTATGTATGTTATCAATCAGTTTTATTTCTGTATTTCTTGTCCATAGAGAAAGAGTCGGACTCTAACATAGATTCAAGGCTCCTTCATTGGAACTTTCATCAACATCATCTAGGTATTTGTGCATAAGTGTGTGTGTGTGTGTGCAGTATTTGGTGTTAGTGTATGCGCAGATTTGTATGCTTGTTTTATGGATACGTTTTAGATGCATGCATATGTATTTATGTGCTAAATTTTTGGAAAGTTTTACATGTATGTATATATGTATGTATGTATGTATGTTTGCATGTCTGAGTATGCGTGTGTGTGTATGTATGTATGCATGTATGTATGCATGTACGTATGTATGTATGTGTCCACTATAATCCATCTAATAAGGTCCCTTTTCATCCAAATCTCCCCGTATTAATAATTTCATGATGTCAGTTACATAAATAAAAAAAAAACCTTCTACCTAAAGCTACCTCACCAAACCTTAATGCTTCTTCCGTTTCTCCGTTCCCATCTCTCCATCTCCAGCAACTGTAATGGTGACTCTACAAATACCCTTTGAAAGCTGCTCGTGGAACTCGAACCTACATTGCCCATTAAAAAATTATTTTGCATTCTTGAAGTTTCTAACGTTCTATGGAATCAATAACATTTCTGTACATTTATAGTTCGTTTCGCCATACATTTAGTTCGTTTCGCCTCGTTTTCGATTCCTGGTTTTGAAACACAGTGTCACCAGTCAACTAAATAAAGCCATGACACACCCAATCAGAACACGTAGCGCTATGTTGAGGCCATTTTGTTTTTGCTTATATTTCTAGTCTGTTGACTTCGCCTCACCTGCTCCCACCGCCAACGACGCCATCAATGATGCAATATCTTCTTACTCTTACAACATTGCTTCTCAGCTACAGAAATTTCCTCTCGTTTCACATGCAACGTTTCTTGAAATACAGGTCACTCTGACACCAAACTTGCTTCGTTCTCTTCTTTTTCTTTCTCCTCCGACTCTCTCACTCTCTCTCTCTTTTTCTCTTTCCTCCTTTCTTTTAGTTTCGTTTATTTTTCTCACATTTAATTATTTCACCTCATGTACTGAACTCTTTTACCTGTTCAATATTACTTCCACCCCATCCCCACCCGTACCATCACATCCCCACTACCATCGCCACCGCCACCGCCACCACTACTGTTGTTTCTGCTTCTGTTACTACTACTACTACTACTACTACTTGCTACTACTGCTACTTTGTTACATTTTGTAAATAATAGCGTCGTTGATGACAGGTTTCAAAAAGATATTTACACGTTCACAGTATTTCTGATGATGAGAGTAAGAATGGATTGTTCGTGAAATACAACACAAGGTATTTTTAATACGAAAGCGCCAGATTTTCGGTTTTTTTTTTCGTCTTGTTATACTTTGCCGAAAGATCGGTTTCTCTCTCTACCAAGTTCTATTCATGAAGAAGACATTGTCCAAGCCTGCTGTGTGGTGGGATCGAACTCGTAAATCTGTGGTTAAGAAATGGATCTTCAAAATACGTAGTTACGCAATCGACCATTAAGGTACCACTTCATTTATACACATAGACTTCCATAATCGTTAGATCTGTACACAGTGCACAGAGAGACTGATTGACATACAGACAGATACATGTGTGCATGTGTGAGTGTTTATGTATGTATGTATGTATGTATGTATGTATGTATAAGTGTGTGTACGTATGTATGTCATTATTCAGTTTATTTCAAGATTTCTTCCCAATAGAGAAAGAACCGGTTTCTAACCTAGATCCAAGGTTCCTTCATTGGAATTTCAACATCAACAACAGGGTATTTTGTATGTATGTATGTATGTATGTATGTATGTATGTGCAGATTTGTATGTTTTATGTATGTATTCTCATGCATATACTTACATATCTAGACATACTCATATATATATTTAAATGATAAACTTCTGGAATGGTTTACAGATTTTTACAGTTCCAGTGATGGATTGGATCTGTAGTCTTCGAATTATCTTTCTCCTTTCTGGTTTTGAGAAGCCTAATTTTTCAAGATTGGTATTTAGGCAGTGTGTTACATATCCCAGGGTCCCAATAATTACAGGTATAAATCTGAACTTGTAACCGGGATAGAGTAACTGCAGATTTCTCAATAGTTCAGCATAGGTGTTTTCTTTTTCACTGATCTTCAGCTCTATGTTAACATCCGCTAAGCAGCTAATTTCCACAACTGTGCACAGTTTCTCTTCTCTATCCCAAATCATTATATCAGGTCTGTTGTGCTTACATTTTATTGAAGTCTTTACTGGAACATTCCACCAGTATTCCTTTTTATTATGAGTGGCTATGGCTTCTACCATATGGTGGGTTCTTATTTATTTGTCCTCGGGGTTATCCTTCCGACGGATTTCATTATAGAGTGTCTTAGCTGCAACGTCATGTCTCATCGACAGATAATAACCCTGATGACATTTTCGGACAACTGCTCATGATGAGAATGATATCTTCAGTGTGTGCTCCGAGTTTAACGCTCGGGAATAGAGAAAGTCTTTAACGTTTCGAGCTACGCTCTTCAACAGAAATAATAGGGAGAAAAACAAGGAGAAAAACACGGAGAAAAAAAATTTGAATGTTGTGGTCAGCGATCTATCATGGCGTATGTATGTATGTATGTATGTATGTATGTATGTATGTATGTATGTATGTATGTATGTATGTACGTACGCATATAGGTATGTTTGTATGTATGTATGCATACATGTATGTAATTGCAGACTTATAAAAAAGCAGACAATAGTTTCAACATTTTACCAAAACCAGTCGTTTCGAACCCCTGGAAGTTATACATTAGAATCTTAAGCAAGACATTTTACTCTATTAGATGTAAAGTAACGAAATTGTCATGCTATGATTCTAATGTAGGTCATGAGGTCAAACCGAAAGGAGTTACACGCATCAGATATGTCACTTAATGTTTACATAACATGTGAACTCCTAATGTTCACCTGCTTTTTTAACGGGCACAAGGCAGGTAAGGCTGTGTGATGAAGTTGTTTCTTTCCGCCTACTGAGTGGCATATTGGGCCATGTGTCTTCAATAATAGCCCCGAGTTGACTGAAACTGAAAGAAATCCGTTATATATATGCATGTGTGTTTGTATAGTCATGTGTAAATCTTTGTGTGTCTCTGTATGTATACATGTATGTGTGTTTGCGTGTGCTTCCTCGTGTTGCCATTATGTGCCAGTGTCCCTATTATACAAGTAGTGTCACTCGTTTCCAATCTTCCATGAAAATATGTCCGATCATGAGGAAATACTTCCCTGCTTGGAAACAAGTAACTGTTGGAGACAGAAAAGGCATCCGGCTGTAGGAAATCTGCCTCAACGAATTCTATCTGATTCATGCAAGTATGGGTGGAGTAGAGGCGCGGATGCTAAACTGAGGACAACAACGACGACGGCGATGATTGATGATAACATCCGTGTACACGTGAATGAATCTAACTTCGAACCATATTGTTTTCTGTTTGATATTAGGAAAAGGAAACTGACCCTACTGGTTACCTTGTTTTCACAGGTTGCACTGTTATGCAAATTAGACTATTCCAATTTAACTTTATCCGAGTTTGTCTATACTATAAATAGCTATCCTTTACTTTTCTGCACGTATGCGGGGAAAATGAGCAACCGGTCTCTGATGTAGCAGTAAAAAAAAAAAAAACCCTTGAAACTCGCCAATTTGTTTCTGGTCACAGAAAAAAAAATGGTGTTCAGATACAAATCAACTTTCCAAAAGGAGGCTTAAAATGTTTTGTTTACCACAAACATATCCCGTTTCCCACAAACGTACCCCGTTTCCCACAAACGTACTCCGTTTACCTTACATCCTTGTTTATTCAGAAGTGGCAATTAGTGATTTTATGAACCAAAATGTGATGAGGAAGGGCAGATAAAACTGAAGTTACTATTGGTTAGAGCGTAGGGAAGTGATACTGTCTGTAGTCACAACTGAAGATGGCAGGGTAGGAGATACAGATGTGGTTACTATTAGAGGTGATGAAAGAAGAGATAGAGACTGTAGTTAATATTAGTGGTGGCAAGAAAAGTGTACAGATTAGTTATTACTGAAGGTAGTGGAGGAACAGCTGCTATAGTATCTACTGGAGGCAGTGGGGGAGGAAAGACAGACTGTAATTACTATCAGAGTTGGTGAAGAAAGATATTTACCATAGTCACTATTGGAGGTGATGGAAGAGGAGGAGGAGGAGGAGGAAGAAGAGATACGAACTGTAGTTACTAACTGTGTACCAATCATGATTAGGTACCAATCATTATTATAACAGCTTTAGGCAGCGAGCTGGTAGAATCGCTAGTACGCCGGACAAAAGGCTGAGCGGCATTTCGTCCGTCTTTATGCTCTGAATTCAAATTCCGCCAAGATCGACTTTGCCTTTCATCCTTTCGGGGTCGATAAAATAAGTAGCTCATTAGGGTTGATGTAATCGACAAGTCCCTACCCCCTAAAATTTCGGGCCTTGCGCTTTCAGTAGAAAGAATTATATCAATTTCCCTCAACAAAAGACGGTTTCAGATAATTTTAATTCGATCTTTTCAGTTGTTCGTAATTTTGTTAATGTGTTTTTATTCATTTTATTTTGTTTCTTATTCTATTAGAGAAAACAGTTAATCCAACCCTTTCAGCGTTGCATTTATTTCTGTGTTGTAGATGTTAAAGGTTCTACAACGACTACCAATCTCCAGTTACTGTTATTTACACACTTATATTAGAGATGTTTTCGCGTAATTAATCATTGTAATTGAGAAATACTTGTCACTCATTCTTAATCATTTATCACGCAGCCAATCATCCCCCCTACTCTCTGTATGGGAATGCCTGTTCTAGCAAAGTTACAAGCTACAGCCCATTTGACTAATATTCTCATTCAGACAACCGCTCTTGTAAATTACACAGTAAATACAAACCGAGAAAATCGTAAAAATCACACAAAGAAAACTTATTTGCTTCTCTAAATGCGTTCTTTTATATTCACACGGTAATTTATCTCTATTCTGGACGATCTGGAATATAACTAAAGAATAAAAATGAAATGTTAAGCCATTTACTTTTGCTTATCTATCTGCCATAATGTCTGCCGTTTCAGTAGGATTAAGGGACAAAATTGAAATTAGAACACGATAAAACTTTAATAATGGCTTTTAAAATTGATACAAAGAGAGATGTATTTAGTTGAATAAACTCCTGTATACCACGAGTATTTATTTTATCGAAAGTGTATTGATGAAAAGCTAAGTCATTCCCATGTTATTTCAATTCAGATTTAGAACGTGGCAAGATGTGTAGAAAATGTAGATTAAAACAGAATACAGAATATATTGGAAGAGATGGTTGTCTTTTTTTTAAATATAAACAGAAGGCCTCTGGTTCTCAAAGTCAATCGATTCACTCCCTATAAATGGCTGGTAATTTGGTTCATCGGCCCGGAAACGATGACAGGCAAAGTTGGCCTTGGTGCAATTTAAAGTTAGTGTGTGTGTGTGTGTGTGTGTGTGTGTGTGTGTGTGTGTGTGTGTACTTACATATAACATATTTAGCCAGGAGGTTTAAAAGTTTCCGACAAACCTCATTCGTCGAAAGCACTCATGTACAAACGCACACGAACACCCAGTCCATTTATAATGTTACTCGTAGGGCCCAGTGGTTATAAGAAAAGCAAAATCAAATGTGTGTGAAGAAGAAAGTGTGGTAAAGGGACAGATAAGTTTTAAATGCTAGCGTGTCTAGCCATAGTGAGTATTGCCGAGAATCTATCAGAGCAGAGTCTAGTACGGTGACGACGAAATTTCCCATTATATTAGACTATATTTATCTGCGTGGGGGACATAAATAAATATTTCATTTTTAATTTTCAGATAGTTGCCACAGTTTTTGGGTTCTTTTCTTTTTTTCTTTTTATTTGCATAAAATTTGTCCCTTTTTAATTTGTAAAAACTGCATTTTCTCAATTCGCTAACGCATGACTTTGATCTTTAACGGACTCTCCATTCGATTCTGTGATCAGTCGCTGTCCAGTTAGTTGTTATAAGCCGACAGCTAGCGTCGTGGAACTCATTTCATAGACATGACTAAAGAATGTGTTATTGTTATGAATCATTTGTTTAAATTATCTTCAAGCATAACCATGTAAGTTTTCTTTTCAACTATCTAATTTGGCATGGATGAGCTAATTTGGGCTTCACTATATAACACTTGCCCAAGGTGCCACGCAGTGGTACTGAACCCGTGACCATATAGTTGGTAAGCAAGCTACCTACCCCACGGTCACTCCTGCGGATATATATATATATATATATATATATATATATATATATATATATATATATATATGTTAAATCTCTGAACGAGGTATTAACATTAACTGCACGATAAAGTGAAGTATATTTGTCATTTAAATGTGGCTGACCGCTAAGGGTGGATGTTACTGTTGCTTTTAGCCCCAGGAGAACATCTCCTCCATATATATATTTTTTTATATATTTATTTATTTATACCTCATTGTGTTTAACGTTTTTTTGTGATGTCCTGTACCCATATATGCATGTATGTATACATATAGATATAGGTATGTACATATATGTATGGATATATGCATATGTTTAGATATTATTTATATATATATATATACTTTTGTACATTTTATACATGGTGTGTGTTTAGTAGTAGTAGTAGTAGTAGTAGTAGTAGTAGTAGTAGTAGTAGTAGAAGGGGAGGGGAAAGGAGAAGTTGATTTCTAGACAGGATTAGTGATATTCTATTTTCGGATCACATACACACCCGCATGCTCGCCCTCTCCCTTTCACCCTCTCAACACACACACAATGTAGGCACGCCAAGAAGCAGACTGCTGTATGTGGGATATGTGTGTGTGTATGTGTGTGTGTGTGTGTGTGTGTGTGTGTGTGTGTGTGTACAGCAGTATGTGCTACTAACCTACTGATCCACTAATGTGAAGTCAACATACTGTGCTGCAGAGAGGAGGACGTCCAGGATGTGAACCCAGTAACCTTGTCTCTCTCACTACCGCCACCCAACGCCGACACCATGTTTTCCCACCCGCCCGCTGCACACATACACACATTCAAAATGCATACGTATGTGTTCATACACTCACACACACACATATGTGTGTGTATATATATATATATATATATATATATCTATATATATATATATATATATATATATATATATATATATATATATATTGTGAATTCTCCCTATATATATGTATATATATATATATATCTATATATATATATATATATATATATATATATATATATATATATATATATATATATACATATATATATATATATATATATAAAGAGAGAAGGAAGCAATTGGGAGCGAGCAAAGAGAATGCGAAGTTCAATGTTCATGGCTCTCAATGATTTTTCGGGATCATCATCGACAATGTTTCGAAACCATTGGATGAATTGCAGCGTTCAAAATACAATGTCCTAACATTTAGAACGTTTTTTTTTTTTAATCCTTTGATAGAGTTGAGACAATCCCGCCAGAGGTTCCCTATTCTATCCGAACATTATGTACAAAATATCTCGCAACATATTCTTTTCATTTCTTGTGTTAGTATTTTATCTGGCATGGGGGATCCAAAAGACAAAAAAAAAAAAGCTTTTTAATTGGTTTGAAGAAAATACGATAAGTGTGTGTGTATGTAGCAGGGTGTAATTGTGAGAGAGACCATGCGTTTAAGGATCATTTCCTAAGTGTGGATCGTAACAGCTTTCAACTATATATGTACATAAATATATGTAACGTATATATACACACACACACACACATATATATATATATATATCATATATTATTATAAAATCTGGTAATTAGTCATATATTAATTAATATCGAATAATTATCAGGAGGCCAGCACATCTAAAGAATCAAAGAGATTCAGAAATATTATCTGCAATCTCAGGGGATTAAGGTACATTTTAAAACATAACGTCGACCACTAACGTGGACAATTAATGCGCTAGAAATAGATCACATCTTGTGTCTATTAAGACCTAAATTGTTCTCAACATGAAATATAGCAGCATACCAAAAACGTGAGCGGGCAAGACATTTAAAATCACCTAAAAAAGCATTATTAAACAGGAACTAGTTTCGGATTTAACAAATTCTTACCATTTGTCTATTCCTCATCAGCCTGATTTGTAATTCAAGTAATTTGTTACATTACAAATCAGGCTGATGAGGAATAGACAAATGGTAAGAATTTGTTAAATCCGAAACTAGTTCCTGTTTAATAATGCTTTTTTAGGTGATTTTAAATGTCTTGCCCGCTCACGTTTTTGGTATGCTGCTATATTTCATGTTGAGAACAATTTAGGTCTTAATAGACACAAGATGTGATCTATTTCTAGCGCATTAACTGTCCACGTTAGTGGTCGACGTTATTTTTTAAAATATATATCATATATGTATATATATATATGTTTATACATATATATATATATATATATATATATATATATATATATATATATATATATATATATGTATGCATGTCTGTATGTATATCTATACATTCATATATGTAATGCGCGCGCGCGCGTGTATATATATATATATATATATATATATATATATATATATATATATATATATATATATATATATATATATATATTATATATTATATATATAAACACACGTGTGTCTCAGTGTGCTGTCGAGAAAGGAGGGAATTAGACAACTGAAGCGACATATTTGTGTGTACGTGTGTGTTGTGTGTGTGTATGTGTGTGTGTATGTATGTATGTGTGTGTATGTATGTGTGTATGTGTGTATGTATGTGTGTGTGTGTATGTATGTGTGTGTTTGTGTGTGTGTGTAAAAGATAATAGTAGGGAGGAGAAGGCGGAATGTCGGTCAGAAAGGGAAGTAACATGGTGTGTGGTGTTAACGCGCGGGCGCGCACGTGTGTGTGTGTGCGTAAGCGTGTGCGCTGATGTGATGCAGTGTGTAGATTTGGTGTTCTGTGCATGTGTGTTCGTTTGCGTATATGTGTCTGTGGCCTAGTGCATATGTGCGTTTGTTTGATAGAAAGAATGTGTACGATGAATGTGTGGGTAAGTAGAGGGATGTAAGAGAGAGAGAGAGAGAGAGAGAGGTAGGATGAGAAAGGAAACAAAAGTGTGTGAGGTCTGTGTGTATACTTGTATATCTATGTGTGTGTGTGTGTGTGTACGTGTGCGTGTGTCTATATGTGTGTGACAGCTGCTTATGTGAATATGTGAATGTGTATAGCAAAATGAAAGGGTGTGCATGACATCCAAAAGTGTGAGAGAAACAGAGAAGGCGGGAGTAAGTGAATAGAAATTGAGAAAAAGAATATGGTGTATGTGTGTGTGTGTGTATGTGTGTATGCGTAAAGGCATGTACGTTGATGCTTACGCAGCCTCTGCACATATGTGTGCAAATGTGTGTGTGTACATGTGTGTACATGTGTGTACATGTGTGTGTGTACATGTGTGTGTGTACATGTCACAGCACGGGTAAATACGTATTTATGTACAAATGTGTATATAAGTGAATATTTGTGTGTCAGTATATATAAATAAATATGTATATATATATATATATATATGTATATATATATATATATATATATATATATATATATATATATATATATATATATATATATACAAGTATGTTTATATATAATGTAGTAATGTAGTACATACCTATGTACACTCACACACATACACACACACATATACACACGCATACACGCACATGCGAAATCCTGTGCTGGCAGAGCCACTCCCAAAAAGACTTCAGAACTTTCGGTTCAAAACCAGATTTTACAAGTATGGAAACATATACACATAACTTGATATATACAGGCATACAGACAGACAGGCAAACATTCAGAGAGATGTGTCTGTGTGTGTGTAACATTTGCATTTAATATGAAATATTTTACAAATCGTTAAGATTGCAAGAATACTTCTCCTTAACGAATCATTTCGTTCTGAATGTCTGATCGTAAAACGGGAGGGAGATCGTTAAGAGAATACGTAGTTCTCGTAGCAATAATTCTATACGCGTTCTTGCAGAGGAAATCTCCATTAGGAATTTGAAACAAAATAAAAAATTGAAAAAATAAAAAAATAAGGGGCAACAAATTTTGTCTGAATTTCTGCAATGAAGAATTACCGTTATTATATACAGATAAAAACCTGCAGACTCGTTAGCACGTTGGACAAAATGCCTAGCAGTATTTCGTCTGTTTTTACGTCCTGAACACAAATTTAGTAAGCAGAACTTTCCTCAGAAGAATTTTCCATTAGTCATATTGTGGGTACTATGATACGTTTCTGACATGTTTCTGAGAATGTATGAATATCATGTAACAACACCTCGTCCTCGTGAACATGTTAATTAAATATGCATTACACTATGTATTACATTAAGCATAATCAACTGTGTGCGGGTATATATGCACATACATACATACATATATATATATATATCGGTCTAAGTATCTTATTTAATGTATATACACCTGGGACAAATTTTCGTCTCCCTCCTATATTTATGTGTTTTTAACTCACCACGTCCGTAGGATATGTAATCTGAAGAGAAATACAATATTAAGTATCCTGTCGACGGTCTATATACTTTGAGTATGATACATAGATAGCAATTTTAATGCAATACTGCCTCAATTGCATATACCGAACACACACACACATATTTGTATGTATGTATGTATGTATGTATGTATGTATGTATAGTTTAATCATGAAAACTGCTTTGGGCTAAAATCTATGTTCAGCAGAACACGTGACCAATCAGTTAACTATTGTGATTTCGATATTTTTCCAAAATATTAGACTCAGTATGTGAGTCACGAGTTTCTTTTTCAATCTGTGATATATATATATATATATATATATATATATATATATATATATATATATAGAATATGGTTTCGCTTTGAAAGAAATGACGGAGGTTAACTGCACAGCGCACCACACAGCGTGTGATGTATGCGATATTATATGCTTCGTCTACGTAAATATAGTTCAGTTGTTTAATCTAATCCTCACAGCATGACGATGTTTACATACACAAAACAAATGATGAAGTATTGTGTCTGAGATATCGCACACAACTACCGCCATTAAACTACCACCACACTGTCGACATGCTTTCACAACCTGCTTAACGTTGCGGTATTTTAATGTGCAGCACATTGTTTATTACTCGTACTACACCTTCTTCTATCAACTTGCATCTGGTAGAATAACGGCTATGCCACATATCCTGTTACTTACAGGTTTTGAATGTCATTGTTCTACCATTCTGTCCTTCAAAGTTAACAAATACCCAGGGTCGCCGTTCCTCACATGAATATTGTGGCCGTTGAGGTATATACCCTCGTCTATGCTGAAAACACATGGGGCACAATGAAGTTTCGTCGGTGAGTTTTAGCCGAAGTTTCTTGTTTGAAGAAGTCTGAGACACGAATGTCAATCTATTACAGTGGCCACTGTATCTGAGTGGTACTTTCTTTATCGACCAAAGAAGGATGAAAGAAAAGTAGACATCAACTGGCAGAGGACAGAGAACATAAAATGACCACGTGACCAGTTATAGAGTTAATTCAGTCGATCGAATTCTTGATACGTAGTTTATTGTAATCGATCCCGGAAGAGTAAAACGCATGCATATATGTTGGTATATGTTTGTATATATTTGCATACAATTAATGTGTTTATATGTCTCTTTAGTACACGAAAAAGAAATAGATGCACTTGTTAGTAAAAGTATATATTTCGACTTTATTTTACAAGTCGAATCATATGTTACCTCGTGAGTCGGCTGTAGGTTGTGAGTTTCACAGCTGCGTTACACAACTATATTTTAATGTTCGACAAACTGTTTACAACTCCTACTGCACCATATCCCCGATTAAAAGTTCGAAGTCCATTGGAGCAGGGATATGCTTGAAAAGTTTTTTTCCGTTGGGGCATGTGGAGAACATTTCATCTCTCTTCTTCACCATTCGGCCTTGTAGAAACATAATCTTAAAGTTTTCAATCGTTCGCAATGACAGAGGCTACTATAACCATTGTATGCCTCTCTATTTGCAACTATACTCCATTTTATCGCGGGGTTGCTTTCTACTGTCTTTCAGAAACGAAATACGTTTCACAAGTGATGTTACATAACAATTATTTCTAGATCTAAACGAAGGAATGAACTGTGTTGCTCTACAATTGAAGGTGTTACATGAAGCACTTATAATGAGCGTGAGGAAAGGATCTAGGAAAGAAATTTAAGAGCAGAAAATAAATTGGGTGAAAGAGTAAAGGAAAAGACAAATGAAAGAGAGACGGGGGAGAGGGAAGGGAGAAGTGAAGTGTGTTGCATAATATTATTGATTTGTTTATAATTAGAGGAGAAGTAGTTTGGTAATCAAGTACAAACTTGCAGACAATTTGATTAACGGTCCAACCAGTCCGAACCAGGTTTAATGTTGTTTAAAGGCTTTCAAAGTTAATTTCTAAAATACTTTCAACTCGTTAATGTTCCTCTCCCTCCATCTCTCTTTCTTTGAATATTTAATTCGGATTAGATAATAACTCATTGGATGAATAGAAAACACTCGTCTTTTGACCAAACTGCGTTCATAGGTTACTCAAGCTAACTCTTTATTGATTATAATCAATAATCAAATTCTTATCTAGGATTTGGAATATGTAAGCTGTAGAATAATGAATCGATTATTATTTCGCAGAGTTCGATTATTGCTTCACAGAAATTAATTATTCGATCTTCCAGAAGTAGATTCCACTGACCATTTGTCGATATTTATATTCCATTATTCTGCATTGCAGCAAACAAAGATGGTAAAAATATCTCCGTCTTCACTTCACCTGATTCGGTCTTGTAAAATGATAGGGATATATTTACAGTGTTCCAGATTTTTCTGTATGATGGAGGACTTGAGTTCTGCCAAATTAACCGCCCTATGCACGTGGAAAAGGAGACCTTTTTGGGCCCATAATACATACTGCCTTCGTTGGTAGCAGTGAACATGTGATTGGGACTACTACATCAAATAATGAAATACATAAATATATAAATAAATACATAAATATTTCATATATTGAAACAACATCCAATAATTACATAGTACGCGCGCACACACACACATACGCACGCATGCACGCACGCACACACTCTCACACGTACACACACGGTGTGTGTGTGTGTGTGTGTGTGTGTGTGTGTGTGTGTGTGTGTGTGCGTGTGTGCGCGCATACCGTCAATTCTTCCTTTTTGCAGCCCGGATAATTGCATAAAATTTCAAGAATCGAAATATTAAACATCAATCCTGAATAAAATTGATCGCTTACTGGTATATGCAAAAGAAGTTAATTTCGATTAAGTGCATAATACTTGACCCGATTAAAAAAAAAAAATCTGGCAAATTGTGCCATAAAAATGACACGTAATTTGATACAAAGCAATGCTGGAAGCTTAATATTTCCATGATGAGCTAAAATGAGAATAGTCGTCACTTCCTGTTTACAAACAACCGATTTCATGAAAGTCAATTGTATTCAAATTATTCTTACAATTTCAACGAATTATCATTATCGACTACTCTGTGACTGACCTAATTGGTTTTATTTGTTATTGGTCTTAATTTAGTTGTTATATAATTAATTGAAAGTATGTGAATGAAAGACAGTATGACGGTTCTGAATCTGGATAAACTTCGGGAATTGATTTGAAAAACGCCATGTGCGGTGTGTCAGCGGACAGCCACTTATATCAATAGAAATTGGACTGCGTAGAATATTTGTTATTATGTGTACACAGTAAGTACATAGGTTTTAAAAGGTGTTAAGTATTTGTTTTAATCTTATAAACCATCTAGACATCACCGCAAGGACATTCTACAAACAATATATTGAAATCTCGTAATTTATTGCCTGCTATGTGAATTTGGTCAATTTCATAAGAATTTCAACTAGTACATTATATAAAGAAGTCCGTCCACGGAATAAAACAGATACAGCGGAACCTCGGTTTATGAACAATTTTTCGAACATAAAATGTCTTGAGGTGACGAACGGTGTCTCGAGTAACGAATGGTGTCTCGAGTAACGAACGGTGTCTCGAGTAACGAACGTGTAAGCCGGCAACAACGGTTGATGCAAGTTGAGATTATCAGCGAGAGAGCGTCAGTTGCTTTCGCTCAGTGCGCATCCGTGATCGAATTCGCTGTACCTTCTCTTGAATTTCCTTGGGGGGGGGGGGATAGTTTCGGTTTACGAAACGGCCTTCACAAACGAATTAAATTCGTAAACCGAAGCCCCAATTTGCTAATCAACAAACGGATAGATCAAGCTACAGAACAATAAAGACATAAATACAACACAATGAATACTGATACACTACACCCATTAAATATACAAGCCATACACAAAATGTATTACACGAATCAAAATATACTAACTATTAGATAAACGAAGGCATTATCAAAAACCTCTTAAAACAAAGTACAAGACGCATTACACGAAACCTAAAACTAACATAATAATACTATGATCCATAAGTCCTAATAATAAAATAGGGGGTCCATAAGTCCTAATAATATTATAGGAGCCACAATTCATATTATAGGCTCATTAGTCATTGACGAAGTTGTAGGGTCACTGTTGTGTATTGTGTATGTTTAGATCTGGTGGAGCCCATCCATCTCCAGACCTGTTCACAGTCGATTTCTTCCAGCAGGAGAAAAAGAAACAAAAGGAAAGGATAAATGTTGTAACAGAAGAATCGACTCCAGTATAAAGCTGGTGTTTTATTTATGGACCTCGAATGAATGAAAGACCAAGATGAATTTGGTGACGTTTGAAATCAGGGTGCAGAATGATTGCTGCAAAGTAAAGTATTCGAGGCTTTGAAACAGCTGTGTGTTCATGGATTAATTTAATGTCTCCGTTGGCATAAAACGTAATCAGGTGTTTGACTGCTTGTTGCTACGTGACCCTTGTTTCGACTGTTTTGAATTTTTCAAACCATTCATTGATAGTAGTTGCTGGCTAAACACTATTCGAATGTTGTACAGAAAACTTTCGGTGGTTTCAATCTGCTGATCCTCGTTTAGCCCACAGAAAACGATTTACTGAACAACACTCTTCTTTGGGGAGTAAACTGAAGGCGAATCCACTATAGTTACAGAACTAACAGTTCAAACTTGTACTGTGACTAGGTGGAGACAACTCTTAGTGAATCGCACACAACCAATTTTCCCGCCAATAGCAAAATAAAAAGAAAACTGAAAGTTCATTACGGATAATTAGTAACCTTTGTAAATGAGTGTGTGTATGCGGATAGATAGACAGATAGATAGATAGATATGTTTACGCACGCACACACACATATACACATGCATGCATACATACACACATATATATATTACAACTTCAAAAACTCCGTTTACTCAAAAGTTTGTGTGCGTGGGTTAGTGTGTGTGTGTGTGTGTGTGTGTGTGTGTGTGTGCTG
>NC_142940.1:54350409-54365409 GCF_046866305.1 Octopus bimaculoides | reverse complement strand
ATATATATATATATATATATATATATATATATATATATATATATATATATATATATATATTTATATATATATATATATATATATATATATATATATATATATATATATATATATATATATATATATATATTTATATATATATATATATATATATATATATATATATATATATATATATATATATATATATATATATATATATATATGTATGTATGTATGCATGTATGTATATATATGTATGTATGTATGTATGTATGTATGTATATCTATATCGGCCTACGTGACTGACTACATTCGGCAGTTGAATGTCGTTTTGCAAGCAGGTTATGTGTTGGGGGGAGGGGGGGAGCTGGGAACGCCGGTTGACGCTGCTGGAAATTGTCATCATGATCATCATTATCATGGTCGTCATCGTTGCCCACCCCCACCCCCACCACCACCCTCACCCTCACCCTCACCCTCACCCTCACCCTCACCATTACCATCATCATCACCAACATCATCATCATTGTCAATGTCGTCGTCACCATGATTCTCATTGAACTCAAAAGCCTTGTTACCGATTATGTTTCCTACGACAGCCATGGTACCACGTTATTACGATATATTCTTCTGGTGTGGGAAAAAGCTTTCTGTGCATGCCTCGAGATTTTCTTGGATGTTTCACCACAAATCAGAGTGCGTGCTCGTGAGCGCACGTGTGCGTGTGAGTTCGTACGTGTTCGCGCGCGCGCGCGTTTATAAATCGTGTGCAAAAAGTGCGTGAGACAGGGCATATGACTTTTAAATAGAAATATCGGTAGAGCAATGCTAATGGTTGATGTATAAATAATTTTCATATATAAAACGCTAAGACTGATGTGAAGTTTTTCTCTTTTTTTCTTCTTTTTTTTTTCTTTTTTTTTTTTTCTTTTTTGTGGGCTGGTTTCCACGCTTTCTGTTATGTTGGAAAACAAAAAACATTCCACAGCAGAGAGAGGTGAAAGATAAAGAAAAAAAGGGGATCTTTTTTAAAACGGGGGCCACATTTTTCATTAATGTTTTACGTAGTGTTTTTGGTACGGAAAGACTTTCAAACTTCGTATACTTATCTATTTTGTGTTATAGAACAGAAAAATATTTTTGTATTCGAATTTATTTCATGTAAAAAATTGTCTTATTTCGATAATTTCAACCAATCACTGACAAGTATTCAGTTGTTTACATTTAGTCCTTTGGCTGATTAAGCGATGTAAAGCGTATCTAATCTCCATACCTTCGTTTTATTTGCTTTTTTCATTTTAAATTTGCTTTAACCCTAACCCTAACCCTACGGTTAGGGTTAGGGTTAGAGTTAAGGTTAGGGTTAATTGTTTCAGAATCGTTTGTTTATGTAGTCGGCACTTAATGTATATCGGCTGAATGGACGTCAGTGATTGGTTGAAATTACAGAAATACGACAACTTTAACATGGAATAATTTATGGATTTCTTTTTTTTTAAAGAAGACTAAGAGAAAAAGATGTTTTATATGACACATTCTACCAGTGTTCCAAGTTTCAAAGTGTTTCGTTAATGAAAAATGTGGCCCCCGTTTTAAAAAAGATCCAAAAAAGGAAATGCAGTAAGGAGGGGAAAAAGATGTAAAACAGGAAAAAAGAAAGGATGGTAAATTGGATTAATGTATAAGAGGGAAAATGACACATCAGAAGACAGGCAGTCATGCGAGTAGACAATGAAGTATAATGAGATGGCAAAAAGAATGCGAGTCTATTTTCATAATTACAATTGAGATCGCAGCAACTGACCATATGTGATGAAGTATCGACTGCATAAACGTAATACTTATGATTCTCTCTTCAAATACAGAATATCTGCCCCTGAGATAAATAGTAACACTTAAAGTGTTGGTACCTCGTATAACTTCTATTCGAAAAAAAAAAAAGGGCATATATACTCAAGATTTTAACATGCATTGAATTCATTTTTTTTTGCTTCAAAAGTTTGGATTAAGAGTAATCCACGATAAAAAAAAAGAAAAGAAAAATCGATGTTACAAACAGAAATAGATTCATTCTGTTTATTGTTTCCTAATAACGAGGTCAGAGAAGAAAAAGCATTGAAATTAATAGGTCACGTTTATTGTCTCCTCTATTAATTATTGTAGTCTTCTCCTGAAAACAAGTTTTGAAAAAATGTATGCTGCGCTCTGAAGGTTTAAAACATATTAGTTTTTGACGTACGTGACAAAAACTTAAAGTCTATGTTGTGTCTAAGTGGGGAAAGAGAAAGAGAGACAGATATATATATATATATATATATATATATATATATATATATATATATATATATATATATATATATATATATATATTATATATATATATATATATATATATATATATATATACACACATATATATATATATTATATATGTATATATATATATATACATATATATATATATATATATATATATATATATATATATATATATATATATATATACATATACATATACATATATATATATATATATATATATATATATATATATATATATATATATATATATATACATATATATATATATATATATGATATATATACATATAACATTTATATATCATTACGTCTTATACCTACATACACATAAACACACGCACATATATATTTATCAATATGTACACGCACGCACATACCCACGTAAACACGCGTGCGTACGCGCACACAGTCATCCACTCACGCGAGTATAATCACTACTCTTTGTGAGCTGAGCACAACTCCTGCCGGTGTTGCATTTCTTTACCCTTGGGCCAGTTGCACACACAATCATTGGTAATATACCAAGCTTGATCCAGTCAAGTAATTCTATAATACCTCCTCCTCCTCCTCCCCCTCCTCCTCCTCCTCCCCCTCCTCCTCCCCCTCCTCCTCCTCCTCCCCCTCCTCCTCCTCCTCCTCCTCCTCCTGCCGCTGCTGCTGCATGCCCCGCTCCTCCTCCACTCAAATTTGATTTTGCGTACAATCAAGTCAATATCTTTCGGTATTGAAATATGCTTACAGTTTCGTCCTTTGTTTCCACTTCAGCAGTCAAATGGAAATGTAGGTGCGAGACGCGACAGCAGCATTCAGACATACACAATTATTAGTAACCCTTTCAAGGTTTCACACTTGAAAGAGCTACCATAAAGAACGATGTTACGGGTCAGTGTTAGCACATTATGGACAGTTTTTCTGTCAGGCGGTTGAGACAAGGGTCACACATTAACACAGCAACTAACCAACCTAGCTAATTACATTTACTATCGTTTCACCGTCTTAATTTGTCTGTTCGTCCCACTGCATTTTATGTGGTATCTATCTTTCCCCTTTCTCTTCTTATTCATACGTAAAAACACGTTGTCAACATAAACCGTTAAATAAATCTCCTTTCAAATGCTTCCCTGCTTCTTCACCTACTTCCCATACTTGTCTCTCGTGTCTCACTCTTTCCTACTTACCCGATATATTTTATTGGTCATCACTTTAATTGTATTACTAGTATAAAGAAGAGATAGATTCACAGAAGCGGTAGAACAATTAGATCGCGGAAGGGATTTCAAGGATTGAACTCATTCCTTTCTTCAAATTCGTAGCTTTTTACCAATTTAAGATATCAAACTCAGGTCAATTTTGATCCTACTTTCAGAGACTCGATTGTTTCAATGCACAATGTCATCTCCTTGATGGCCTTAAAAAACGGCAATTTAACGGAGTGATTTCAAAATACACTTTCGGTACGCCAAGGGTACCCTCTCTAATTGCGCCTATGTATTTTTGTTTCTTGAGCTACCGTTGAAGCTGGAGGTCATGAGAAGTTGCAACGAAGGAAACTCGTGTCGGCATACGACATCGTGATCATAAAATGAGACACAGAAAACAAAATAAAGAAAACTTAGCATAGCACAAGTTGGTGCCTGAAGCACGTTACCAAGACTTGGCAGTACAACAAGAAAGTAAGTCGTTGAACTGGCAGTCCTGGTTCTAATGTGAGCTGTGTCAGTTTTTGGTGGTGTATGGGATGCATTCTAATGTCGGGTGTCGACTAACGATAGTATATATCGTATTATTAGACCGAGTTGTGATTGTGTGGAAAGTGTATAGGTTGATGTCTATTGTTCGGTGCTGATTGTGTTGTATGTGTTGTATGGTTTGTGTTATATGATAAATATGGTGATTGGCCAGTCAAGGCAGATGTTGTGTAAGTAGTACTCAGTGTGCATTGTTTGAGCTGTGGCTTCTAAGTATTTTCTAGTCTCACTGTTATCTTGTAGCAGTTACCTATATGTACAGACTCCAGACTCCAGCCTCTCTGTATACCTGCTATGTTCTACGTATATCTTCTTTTGGGTGGTAGCTTCTGATCCCTCTTATTAGTTTCCTGAATCCTTTTCTTTTATCTAAGCTCTTTAAATCTTTTAATTTCCATTTCATTATGTTAAGGCTGTAGTTTATCACTAGGATAGCCAACGTACTTATACCTAGTAATCTTATTTCTAGCACCAAGTTCAGTTCTTTCTTTATATTTTGTCTCATCTGCAATACTCTTTTCTGATATTCTCCATTTCTAAGTTGTGTTTTATCAGTTTCACCTACTTTCAAGTATTTGTATGTGTGGATTGTGTTCTACTTTCTCTGGTATCGTTGTCTGGATCTAAACTAATGTTCTCTATTTTAGTTAATTTGTCTCTTCTTATAATAGCTTGGCACATTTATCTAATCTTATACTCATTATAATATCTTAACTGAATTTATGTACAATTTCTTGCAGTCTCTCCAGAAACATATTATCTCTCGTAAATAGTTAAGTCAAGCAAATAGAGAGAAGTGGGATAATAGTCCGTAGCATTTATAAACAACAGTGGTTTGATTTATTACTCCCACTTCTCGGTAATTTTATTTATATTGCCTGTTTTCACTGCACAGCCAAGCGCTGATCGGCTGAGAATGTGGTTTCATTTGTTTTGGTTTTATATTTTCTACTGAAATGACAGTACTCTAAGGTGTTTGTTTGTTTGTTTGTGTGTATGTGTGTGTGTGTGTGTGCGTGTGTGTGTGTGTGTGTGTGTGTGTGTGTGTGCGTGTGCGCGTAAGATGCAATAAACAGGGAGGTTGAATGCTAGCTACTATAGTTTCATGTGCCTCTAGTACTACAATTGTCGGACGAACTTGTAAAGCGTACCGAGATGGAAGCGCGAAAAGGCGGTTGGGAATTTGACACGAGAAAATACTCACACTAACACGGACACACGCACTCACTGACAAAGAAAAGTCCTGGGGTCGATTTGTTCGACTAAAGGCGGTGCTCCAGCATGGCCGCAGTCAATATGACTGAAACAAATAAAAGAATAAAAGAATATTGATATCACGCGATCACGTAATCCAGTAGACTGTTGGATGTCGTTATACATCGTTGGTCACAATGCGCTTTGCATTGCTTAGACGAGCAGACCAGCATTCCCTCCTGATCGGAAAGATATTCCATCACAGGGTGACCCATTTACAGCTGAGCGGACTGGAGCAACGTGAAGTGAAGTGTTTTGCTCAAGAACGCGCCGTCCGGTCATGGAATCGAAACCATGGTCTAGTGATTGTGAGTGGAATGTCCTAACCACTAGTCCATGCGCTTACACATACAGTAGAGAAGAGAAATTTGAACAAATGGAGATGTCTAAGAAGCGGTAGCGGCTTTAGTAATCGATCACCGAATGTTTATCGAATAAATGGGAATATTAATAAATATAAAGGGATGTTATTAGATGTGTAGGGTTCGATAAGATGTATGGAATTATTAGATGTATGGGATTCGATAAGATGATGATAATAAATGATTTAGAGTTAACGTATACAATATCAGGAGAATTTAAAAGCTGATCAGAAATAATTATACAGTGGGTAAAAAATGAAAACAATATTATTCAATTACCAATGATGATATTTTAATTCTTTTGCTAAATGTGGAAAACAATTTGAACATGTTTCGGTATTATTATGGCCTCATCAGACAGTCTTCACCGTTATTGCCGAAGAAGAATCACTTCATAAATGTACATTAAATCTACAAGATCGTTTGCTGGTTGGCGTCTTTTGGCAGGTGTGAAAGACAACTCTGAACATGTTTCGGTATTATTATGATCTCATCAGACAGTTAGAAAAATGGACTTGTTTAGAACAAGACTTCTCTAATCTTTCCATTATCTTCTCGACACCATCTGTAGGTCATGTTATCGTCTCTACATCCACCACTCAATCAATACACCTTTTAATTAGATGGGTCGTTTACAAGTTGTCTTATACTTCACCCTCCTAACTCTCTCCCTCTCTCCCTCTCTCCCTCTTTCTATCCTTCCCTCTCTTTCACTCAACCAGTCTGTATGTGTTTACATTCGTGTATGTCATCTGCCTCTCATTTTCTCTCTCTCTCTGTCTCTCTCTCTCTCTCTCTCTCTCTGTCTCTCTCTGTCTCTCTGTCTCTCTCTCTCTCTCTCTCTCTTTCATCTCTCTCTCCCTCCCTCTTAATTTCTCTTTCATTCTCTGTTTGACACTCACTCCTTCTCTCTTCCCCTCTCTAGTTCACAGTCGGTCTATCTTAGAGTCTATGTATTATGTGTTTGTTTGTCTACATCACACACACACTTTCTCGACATCTGCCAATATTTTAGATTGCGTTTGTGTATAAACTGTTGTGTGTTTATCACTACTTCATATCTCTCACTTTCTCTCTCTTTCTCCCCCTCTCTCTTTCTCTCAGTATTTCTCTCTTTGTATCTATACCTATTTTTTTTTTTTTTTGCTTTCTTCTTCTGTCAACTTCTACGATGATAAAAACTGGAATTGAAAACATTCTCATTTATCCTATCGTTACGCCTTGTGCATCATTTTCTATCATTTGATAAAGAGATAATCACCCCTCTCTCCCCTACAACACCTGGAGGAAGCCACCCATCACCACGAACTAGGCGGTGTTTACCCACCACAACACGCCTGCATGACAATCATCTGAAAAGCTAAGGATGTTTTCCTACATCACACGGGCTACTAACTCTCCCGTCCCACCAAACTATAAATGAGCCTTTTACTAATTTCACAGAATCATCCCATCCGCTACTCCTCAACCATTATGACTGTAAGAAGTGCAGATAAAGTAATTGCATCTTCTTCTCGCTTTGCTCTCGACTTCACCCCACGTCAGTAGATTCTTCACCAAGAAAATTTCTGCGGAATTCGGCATAAAATGTTCCTAATTAGTCTTTATTATATTTAGGCAGTGTGTTACATATCCCAGGGCCCCAATAGTTAAAGGTATAAACTTGAACTTGTATGTATGTATGTATGTATGTATGTATGTATGTATGTATGTATGTATGTATGTATGTATGTATGTATGTATGTATGCATGTATGTATGTATATATGTATGTGTGTGTGGCTATATCTAACATTTATACGTGTATGTATGTGGATAAACCAAGTCAAAGCTGTAAGAGATTGGCCCCTTTTTTTCTCATATCGTGTGTATAAGGAGAAAGTGGGTTATTTTCTAAGTGCCCGCCTTCTACACTGTCTTATTAAAATCCGTGGAATCTTAACATAGCCTACATTTTTGCTCAACCCCTGTTGATTTCCAATCCAATTTCTTTCGCCAACTGGCCATGAATGCCTAAATGTAATTCAAAACACGTTGCTGCAATAAAGAATATTATTTCGAGATAATTCCTGGAGCTGGATTCACTTTAGCTAAATTTCTTAAGTGGACTCCGATCTCTTAGGCAAACCATTTAATGATACTCACTCATATTGTTGTTGTTGTTATTGTATTTTATTAAGTACTACCAATCCAGCCTCAGTGGATGCGCGTGGCTTAGTGGTTAAGTTGTTGGACTCGTTATCGTAAGATTGTGGTTTCGATTCCTGGGCTGGGCGATGCATTTGTATTCTTGAGCAAAACACTTTATTTCACGTTGCTCCAGTCCATTCAGCTGGCAAAAGCGAGTAAACCTGTGACGGACTGGCGTCCCTTCAAGGGAGGAATATATATATGCCAGAAAAACAAGGAAACTGACCCTATGGTCCTTACAGAATAATGTGGACTAACCACCACCACCACCCCAATCTCCCCCGATCCCTCTGACCTTTGCTCAAAGGTGTTTCAGCCGTGACAATAACGATTTTCTTTTTTACTCTTTGCAAACATAATTTATCTTTTATCATATTATTCACTGTATCCGTCTTGTTTTAAGAGGAAACGTATAATTCGAGGTAATATGACTGCTATTTCTTGCTGGTAAATGTACCATGTGGAAGTTTCATCGTTGGAAACGATATCTTACAAGACTTTCGATAGTTCAATGTCCTATCTATCAAACACATAACTTAATTTCTAGCTAGTTCCAATTGATTATTTCTTACGGGATTTTTTAACTTCGGAAGATATTGACTACCATTAGTTACTCTACAATGTAATGGCTTCACAGTTAACCGCTCAAAGGAATAGCATTTCATCTACAAGGAAATGCTATAAAAAATGGAATAAATCTATTGAATTATCATAACCATAGCATCAACATTTGTATATTATTCTTACCTACTCTAGGCACAAGGCCCAAAATTTTTGGGGAGGGGGCCAGTCGATTAGATCAACCCCTGTACGCAACTGGTACTTAACTTATCGACCCCAAAAAGATGAAAAGCAAAATCGACCTCGGTGGAATTTGAACTCAGAACGTAGAGACAGATGAAATACCGTTAAGCATTTTGCCCGGCATGCTAACGCCCCTGCCAGTTCGCCGCCATAGTTTGTATCTTATTCTGTTGAACGATAAAATTATCTCGGTAAATTTCTGCTTTTGACATCAAATCGATAACTGAAAAACGTTCATTTCAGTTGTTTATTAATAATAGAAATAATAACTCTATATTTATATTATTGAGTGTTTTTTTACAACTGATTTCTGTAGTTTTTATGAAATAGAAACATTTTTTCTTTCCTAATTATAGACAAGTGAACATTTAATACGTAAAGGCAGTGCATACATATATACATACGATATTTTTCATCCAAGGGGTTTCAAAGACCCTATATTCTATATGCTATTATCTGTGTGTGTATGTGTGTGTGCGCGCGTGTATAAATATAAGTGCTGGTGTCAAATGCTGGATGGGCTCATTGGAATTCTCTTTAAATGCCTTGATTCATCTAAAGTTACCATTACATTAAGAAAATAAATAAATAATGAAATATAAAAGTTCCTTTTGATATTTCTGAATGGAATATATTCCGGAAGTACTTAAAATAGTACGAGATAAATTCTTTCCCGAAAATGTATTTTATTAAGATTCCATGTCGAGTTTCATAAAAAAATAGTCTCTCCATATTGGTTGCATCAATGCTTAGCGCGCATCATTTAAACACAGCTACTGAAAGAATTATTATTATTATTATTATTATTATTATTATTATTATTATTATTATCATTATTATTATAAGCTTAATATCACCAAACGGAATTATTACAGAAACGAATTCTTATAACGTGTCAGAATTAATAGAGTTTACATGTCAACTGCTTTCTGACACAGATTGCATTTCGTTCACAGCGCCATCTATCCAGGTTAATATTTTGCCATTATTCAGTTTCCAATGTTTTTCTTTGTTTTCTTTTTGTGTGTGTGCGTTTTTCTTTTTCATTATCATTGGCTGACATTTTTCATATTTATTATCATTTCATGGTGGATGGCTGTCCTCTTGAACTGTTCATTTCTTAAATGTTATTAGATAGCTCTCTTAAAATACATGCAACTATCTAACAACTCATCTTTATCACTCTTAATATATCCTTTATCACTCTTTATACATCTTCATATATTCCTGGCGTTACGCACAGTGTCGTCTTAAGGCTTGGGCAGACTGGCCAGTTGCCCCGGGGACCTTACGAGTCTATAGGGTACAGCTCTAATCTAATTATGCAGTGGCTTGCTACCAATAAATAAATAAATACTATAGGGATTAGTGCAATGATAATGCTACTAAGAGCCCTGGTTACGTAGACATGTATCATTGGATATTGATTTATATCATCTAAAAGATTGTGCGTAGCGTTTTTATATATTTGTATATATATATATATACAAAATTGGACAGGAACGCAAATCATCCGGACAGTGAGTGAAATTGGCTGACGGAAACTGCATGGAAGCCCGTCGCATGTGTGTGTGTGGGGGGTGGGGGTGGGGGGGGGATGCGTTCGTGTTTGTGTTTCTCGCCGCTTGACAACCGGTGTTGGTTTGTTTACGTTTCTGCAACTTAGTGGTTCGGCATAAGAGCTTTAAAAAGTGCTTTAAAAAATGTCTTTAAAAAAAACTAAAACCTTTCACGGCGATGCCCCAGCATGGCCGCAGTCCTATGACTAAAAAAGCGAAAGAAGATAAACAGAAATAAGAAAATATGTGATATAACAACGGGCAATTGATCATTGTTGACATAGTCGTTGTTGTTGTTGTTGTTGTTCAAATCTTCAGCTACCATTGACTTGTTAATCAAACCAAATCTCAAATAAGATACATATACGGCGATATATACACTGACCGTCGTATTTCTCTGACTCATCCGAAATCTTACCCTCCAGTGAGATTATCCCCTTCTCTATTACGAAGGGATTTCAAATATTTCCTTCATCTGAACCTACAGGAGTAAAAACAAAATCCTTAACTATTCTCATATTATTTTTCGATTTTTCCGATTTAAGGCGGTGAGCTTTCAGAATCGTTGTTAGCACGCCGGGAGAAATGCTTAGCGGTTTTTCGTCTGTTTTTATGTTCTGAGTTCAATTTCCGCAGGAGTCGACTTTACCTTTCATCCTTTCGGTTTAATCGACTTAGCCCCTTCCACCAAGACTTCTGGCCTTGTGCAAAAATTTGAAACTAATATTATTTTCCGATTTCATTTTTTTTTTCCCACGGTCATACAAAGAGATATGAACATTTATCTGAAGCAAATCCAATTCCTCCATCCAGATAGAATGTCTTAATTAGGTCAAGTAGATTTCTTTATATCAAGAGGCGTTGGAGGTGTTGGAGGTGTATGGTTAAAAGTCAGCGAGACAGCGAGGATGACACCATTTCTTTCCTGCCACCTCTTTTCTTTTCTCTTAAAAAAGGGCGCAGACGAGGGTAGACAAGTCGGCCACCACTGGTAATTGTATGTACAAATGCTATAGTATCGTTGAATATCACAAAGAAACGCTGAATGCGGAAGGATTTTGTTTTCATTGATAAAAGCATTAAAGCATTTAGACATCTCACTGTTACACACAAATAAACAACTTTATCTACCGCTTGCATTGCAGAATTGTGTTTCTCTGTAATTCGATGAAGTTTTATTTTATCTTATTTTTTGTTAATTGTGATAATCCTCTCCCTACGAACAAATACCATTGTTGACACCATATCTAATTGGTCCTGAATAACGGCTCTCTCAGAATAAATTAAATGAGGCTTAGCGAAACATTTTAAGCTAACACCTCCACAATTTACTTTATCAAGCTAAATCGCCATTGCCTTATTTTTACTGCTTTTTTTTTCTAAATATTTGTCGCTCCCAGTTAGTTGGTTCGAGAACTTTGAAGGAACTCCTATGAGAATATCATATGCATGGCTTGGGGCTCCTATACGCAGTCGCAACTTACCATAAACCTTGTTACAGATTTAAAACCTGTAACCGGGCGTTGTGGGTGTTTATTGAACGAAAGCGCTTAAAGCTCCACGAGGCTCCGGCAAGGTAGTGGTGGCGAACACTGCTCTACTCTTTCACCACAACTTGCTCTCACTCTTTCTTCCTGTGTCTGTTGTACTATATTTCAAAGGGCCAGCTGAATCTGCCCGAGGACTACGTTAATGGTACACGTGTCTGTGGAGTGCTCAGCCACTTTCACGTTAATTTCACGAGCAGGCTGTTCCGTTGATTGGATCAACTGGAACCCTCGTCGTCGTGGTATTAGTGCTGTTTGTAACAGTAGCATTATCAGCAGCAGCAGCAGCAGCAGCAGCAGTAGTAGTAGTAGTAGTAGTAGTAGTAGTAGTAGTAGTAGCAGTAGTATAACGGCATGCGTTGTAAAAGCTTGCTGCCACATCCACCCATTTGTTAGTGATCCCATAGTACCCCTGGCGGGTGACACCTTTACGCCGATCCAACCCTCCAGCGCATGGAGAGTCATTGCTGGTGAGGGTTTCACGAAGTCGGAGTCCAAATCCTAGTTCAACTTCTTTTAATTGCCATGTTTACGACACGCAGAAGAAACGTTGTGGGTCTATTCCTTGGTAGGTTGGACCCCACACAGCACAGTGTTGACAGGCTGTCAAAAGGGCTTAATTTTAACAGTTTATCGTTGGCATGTCGCACATAGTCGGACCCCGTCTCCTTTTCAGTTGGCAAATTATCATTTCTTCTTTTTTCTTCACCATTTTCTCCTTGGTTCTTCGAGACTTCATATATTTACAGAGAAAGATGGCTTCCTTCTCGCACGTTTTATTTGATTCCCTTCTTTCTGTGTGTGCGTGTGTGTGTGTTGAGGAGGGGGATAGTGGTATTTTTTCTCCCTCTAACCCAAACACCTCTGCCCATCCTCTGAGGTATATACAAGGGATCTCTTTTTTTATTATTATTTCTAGTCCCACCATAAAATGCTTAAGAAGGACTACGCTTTCTTAAGACGCAGATCTCAATCACTCTCACCTCTTCTTTGATACTTTACACTTATTCAACATTTGTGTGTTAGAAATGATACTAGAAAACAAAGAAATGCGGGAACAAACAGTGATAACAGCGCCTTTACTCGTCAAAGTGTGTGCGTGTGTGTGAATGTTTGTGTTTGAGGCTTTGTTTGTGTTTGAGGTTTTGTTATCTCTAAGAAAATCGTTTTTCTTTTTGTTTCGTTTATGGCAATACTTTTGCGCGTTTTGTAGTAACAAGATATATATATACATATAGATATGTGTGTGTGTGTGCGTGTGTTTGTATGTGCATACACATATATATATTTTTGTTACACTATTCGTTTGTTGTTTGTTTTATTTTCCTCTTTGTGTATTAGGTGAGGGTAGACGTTTCCTTTTGTTGGGGTATTAAGACATGACATGTCTCCAGAACGCTTAGACGCGACAAAATAAAAAAAAAAATATCTAAAGAAACCTTACATTTTTCTTGACTATATGGGTGACTCTCACAAAATGTTCGAAGCTGTTTGTGAATGAATTAAGTTTGAAAACCAAACAAACAATAAAACACTATTCAATGCATTTATACGAGTCAAAATCATGTGCTTCGGAGATTAACTAAAAGACAAGTCTAGCTGAGCCAGCAGTGAATAATAAGCCTTTCTAAAATTGACATCGAAAGTATAAAAAGAAAAGTTGATCTCAGCTGGATTCGAACTCAGTACGTAAAGAAAATACTGCAAAGCTTTTTATCTGACGCTGTAAGAATTAAATGAAGCCGTCATCAAAGCGGCGAGCTGGCGAAATCGTCAGCGCGTTGGACAAAATGCTCAGCCGCATTCGTTCTAGCTTTACGTTTTGTGTTCAAATGCCGCTGAAGTTGACTTTGCCTTTCATCCTTTCAGGGTCGATCAAATACATACCAGTCGATCACTGGGTCGGTGTTACCGACTAGCTTTGTGCCTATAGCAAAAATAGGATTTAATAATAATTCTAAGGCGGCGAGCTGGGAGAATCGATAACGTGTTTGACAAAATGCTTAGCGGTTAATCTTCCGACTCTGTAGTTTAGAGTTCAAATTCTGCTGACGTCGACTTGGCCTTTTATCTTTTCAAGGTCGATAAAATATATACCAGTCGTGTAGTGGAGTTGATGTAAATGACTTGCCTCCTCCCCTAAACATTTCTGGCATTGTCCCCAAATTAGAAAGAAATTAAAACTAATGTTGAGGGCTCGAACAGTACAATAAAACACATAGTGAAACGTTTAACAGGGATCTTACAAACACATGTGGGGGTGAGACAAAATTATATAATCGCAATACAGATATTGTTTTGTGCTGAGTGGAGATGCTAAACTCTCTTATTGCAAAAGTATTACCAAAACCATATACAATAATTAAAACAAGATATGTACGAATTAATTAATAGACTACTTACGTTGGTTGCAAGACCCGACAGTCCCGATGATGCTACCTCCCCGCTCAACTTCAATATTTCCGTGTATTGTTTAAGATTAGAGAACCTAGCCATGCTGCTTTGGTTTAGATCCAGGTCAGCTCAGAAATAAGAAGATCCATGATCAAAAGCATTCCTCCTAGGACCATCCTACCTCATTAGATGTATTTGGGGCTACATTATCCTGCGTGTTCTCTTTTACAAAAGAGAAGCGTGTAAGTTGAGTGAGCCTGGTCGTTATTTCTAGCAAGCCGAGTAACCACTTAGAAGCTAAGCTTCGTTCTTAATTGGATCGCCCTCGTCTTCGAAGGGTCACTCGAAATGGTAACTTTAAAGACAGGAATCTAAACGACATGGTTGCTAGAATAATATTTATACGTGACAGATAGTACATTCATTGCTGTAGGAGGTGGGAACAGTGCATAAGCGCCGGGTGTTTCGTTAGATCGCACTCACTGGAATGAATTCATTACAAATGGAGTTTGACGTGCTTAGAAAACAGTTAATTTAATCAAATAACTTGAAAGCTTATTTTGTGGTGTAAAACAAAACAAAAATGTTAACAGTTTAACTAACGTAATTGTAATTAGCTTCATTAGTAAAGTTTATTTTAATTTCATCTTTTAAGTGGAAATTTCTCTTAATTCATTCATCTCATTACTTCATTCGCACTGACTTATGAGTACCAAAGACTTTGTACCCTCTCACAGTAATTCTACACCATTGACAACAGATGTAAATTTATACAATAATCATAAAGTCTTCAGAAGAAAAAGTGAATAATTATCTCAGTGAATTTTTAACAAATGGAA